>NC_084611.1:79706615-79859115 GCF_033978795.1 Nerophis ophidion
TAGATGACTACGCCCAGGTGGGCCATATACTCACCTGTCGCTGATTCGAAGCCGGTCCTGGTACACCCCGTTACCGTACCTTTTTCTGGGGACATTTCTTATTATAATATCAGTGGTGGAGCAGGGAGGAGCTAGGAATATGTTTGTGTTAAAGCTGTCATTCATTCATTGACATTTTACATGAGCTAAAATGGGGTCCCCACTGATGGCGGGACCCCCACGCACAACCTGTGTGAAGTGGACCTCCCAACTTTGTTCAAATCTCCCAAAACGTGTCTCAATCATTTGTGCTTGTTTGTTCTGCAAAAAATGTTTTTGTCAAACTATTATAGTTTTTGTGTCCTTAACGTTAACTTTTCGATAGTCCTGACCTCCCCCACACCCCCTTCCAACCTTGACAAAACCCCCCCAAACCAGTCTCAATCATTTGTGTTCAGGTTTGTGTTGGTTATATGCTGAACAATTTTTGGTGTAACTACAAAACCCAAAATTTGTGAAGTTGGCACATTGTGTAAATCATAAATAAAAACAGAATACATCCATCTTTCCATTTTCTACCGCTTGTCCCATTTCGGGTTGCACCAGCTACCATCTACGGTCCGTAATATCATCAAAAGATTCGGAGAATCTGGATAAATCACTGCACGTAACCGATGATATTACAGACCTTCAATCCCTCAGGCGGTGCTGTATCAAAGAAACAACATCAGTATTTAAAGGATATCAACATGTGGGCTCAGAAACACTTCAGAAAACCACTGTCAGTAACCACAGTTTGTCACTCCATATGCAAGTTAAAACCTTACTATGCAAAGCAAAAGCCATTTATCAACAACACCCAGAAACGCTGCTGGCTTCATTTAGGATGGACTGATGCAAAGTGGAAAAGTGTTCTGTGGTCTGACGAGTCCACACTTCAAATTGTTTTTGGAAACTGTGGACGTCGTGTCCCCCCGCACCAAAGAGGAAAATACCTATCCGGATTGTTATAGGCGCAAAGTTCAAAAGCCAACATCTATGATGGTATGGGGGTGTATTAGTGCCCAAAGCATGGGTAACTTACACATCTGTGAAGGCACCATTAATGCTGAAATGTACATACAGGTTTTGGAGCAACATATGTTGTCATCCAAGCAACGTTATCATGGACGCCCCTGCTTATTTCAGCGAGACAATGCCAAGCCACGTGTTACAACAGCGTGGATTCATAGTAAAAGAGTGCGGGTACTAGACTGGCCTGCCTGTAGTCCAGACCTGTCTCCCATTGATACCCCTAAAATATGACAACACAGACCCCGGACTGTTGAACAACTTAAGCTGTACATCAAGCAAGAATAGGAAATAATTCCACCTGAAAAGCTTCAAAATGTGTTATTCTCAGTTCCCAAACGTTTACTGAGTGTTGTTGAATGGAAAGGCCATGTAACACAGTGGTAAAAATCCCCCACTGCCAACTTTTTTGAAATGTGTTTCTGCCACTAAATTATAACTTCATGATTATTTGCAAAAAAAAAAAAAAAAAAAAATAGATTCTCAGTTCGAACATTAAATATCTTGTCTTTGCAATCCATTCAATTGAATATAAGTTAAAAAGGATTTGCAAATCATTGTATTCTGTTTTTATTTACGTTTACATCACCTGCCAACTTCACTGGTTTTGTGTATATACTGTATAGTGTGTATATAGTACTTTTTTTAAATGGTTTTACTTGTAGCTATTCCCCAGTGTGTACACCTCAAAGGTGGTGTTTTACCTCAAATCCCCAGTGTCATGCCAATGTTTTGTTTTTGCTTTTTTTTAATTGTCAATAGCATACTTGCCAACCTTGAGACCTCCGATTTTGGGTGGTCGGCGGTGGGGAGGGGTGTGTGGTTGGGGCCGGGGCATAGGTAGGGGTGTGGTTAAGAGGGGAGGAGTATATTTATAGCTACAATAAAATAAATATATACATATTATTATATATATATATATATATATATATATATATATATATATATATATACTTAAATTTCAGTGTTCATTTATTTATACATATACACACACATAACACTCCTGAGTCATTGTTGAGTCAAGGGTTGAATTGTCCATCCTTGTTCTATTCTCTGTCACTATTTTCTAACCATATGCATGTACAGTAGATGGGAGTATTGTCCTGTTTAAGAGTGTCACAACATTGCTGTTTACGGCAGACAAACTGCTTTACGGTAGACGAAAACGTGACTGCTGTTGTTGTGTGTTGCAACCGCGTTGGGAGGACGTTAATGAAACTGCCTAACAATAAACCCACATAAGAAACCAAGAAGTCGCCCTCTATCATTCTACAGTTACGCGGACGTGAAAACAGGCTGTCCTCACTCAGGTCCGCATTGAGCTGGAGGGGGCGTGGCCTCCAGCTCCGCCTAAATTTCGGGAGAAAATTTGTTCCGGGACGTTTTCGGGAGAGGCGCTGAATTTTGGGAGTCTCCCGGAAAATCCGGGAGGGTTGGCAAGTATGGTCAATAGTGCTGTATGTGTGCGTGTGTGTTTGTGTGTTTATTTGAGTGGCTGGACAGGACAAATTTAAAAATAAAAAAATATATATATACATCTATATATTTTTTTGCTTAGGGCCCCAATCTAGTATTGCTTCTTCTTGTCAGACTGTGCCAATTAATTGCATTTCAGCACAACAGTCCTTTCACACAGCAGGTCCTGCCTCTGTTACTACAAAGTGGAGCTAGAGATGTAGTAGTAACACACACACACACACACACACACACACACACGCACGCACACACACACACACACACACACACACACACACACACACACACACACACACACACACACACACACACACACACACACACGTACAGTAGATAGAGAGAGGACAGTCTTGAAGCGGATGTTTCCGACACTTGGCCGTGTTGCCTTCACGGACCTCTTCCCCGTGTGTGTGTGTGCTCCACAGCTGCAGCCTCACCTGCGGAGCCCCAGAAGGACACTTTCTTCCTGACGCACCGGGGACATCCTGATCGCCTCCGATCATGGACGGCCCACGGACAGCCTTCACCACCGTCAGCGACAACGAGTCGGTTTTACCGGAGAACACGTCCTAGAGACAATCAGGAGGAGCGGACAGGCAAGCGGCATACTATTTCTCACATGGACCGCAGGACTTTGTCCGCCAAGATGCGCTGGATCACGCTGCTGCTGGCCGGGTGGACTTTTTGGGGCAAAGTGGTCTCCAGCGCGGACTATGACGATGCGGACTATGACTACTATGAGGACGAGAGAGCGGACACCATCGACTACAAGGACCCTTGTAAAGCTGGTGAGTCCACTTCACAAAAAAAAAAAAAAAAAAAAAAAAAAATCTTTTTTATCTTGCACTTTTTGCCCTGTACGTGTGCGTGCGTGCGTGCGTGTGCGTGCGCGTGCGTGCGTGCAAGGATGCCACCTTCCACCAGTGTGCACTTTCACCTTTTGCGCCTTGCTTCCACCGCCTAAAAAAGGCAATTTTAAACACATTTTATTCCAAACACAAAGTTTTCTCTCACTACCATGCGAACGCAGTGTTTTAATTTAATCCCATAAATCAGTGGTTCTCAATCTTTTTTGAGTGATGTACCCCCTGTGAACATTTTTTAATACAAGTACCCCCTAATCAGAGCAAAGCATTTTTGGTTGGAAAAAAAAAAAGCGATAAAGAAGTAAAATACAGCACTATGTCATCAGTTTCTGATGTATTCAATTGTATAACAATGTAAAAATATTGCTCATTTGTAGTGGTCTTTCGTGAACTGTTTGGGGAAAACCATATAAAAATAACTAAAAAATAAACAAGTGATTCAATTATAGATAAAGATTTCTACACATAGAAGTAATCATCAACTTAAAGTGCCCTCTTTGGGGATTGTAATAGAGATCCATCTAAACTTTTCTTCACAAAAAATAAATCTTTAACATCAATATTTATGGAACATGTCCACAAAAAAATCTAGCTGTCAACACTGAATATTGCATTGTTGCATTTCTTTTCACAGTTTATGAACTTACATTCATATTTTGTTGAAGTATTATTCAATAAATATATTTATAAAGGATTTTTGAATTGTTGCTATTTTTAGAATATTTAAAAAAAAATCTCACGTACCCCTTGGCATACCTTCAAGTACCCCCAGGGGTACGCGTACCCCCATTTGAGAACCACTGCCATAAATATTACAATCCAAAAAACACTTTTGCGCATATTTGTTAAATGTATTTATCACAGCTGCGCAAATGCGCACTGAAAGTGCCTGGCTTGTTTTTAAAGTGTGCTGTAAATGCACCTAATTTTGTATTTAAAGCTTACATAAGCACATTTCTGTTCGTTATTAGCATAAGCAAACCCTTATAATGCCACCAAGTGAACTAGTACTTTTGCACCCTTCGTGCATTGGGATTAAAATCTATTGATCACAGCTGCAAGGTGCTGCAAAGCTTAAAAATGCGCATTAATAGTACTTGAATTGTGCATAAAGCGTCCTTGAGACATAAAGTCTCTTTTTGATTGCTGCAGCAAAAACGTATGTTTCCGTAATAGCTCACTACATTGTCCTTTAACAACACATTTGCACCTGTGGCAATATTACAAATGACTTTCATGGTAAATGTATGGGGCTTTTCTACCTTCAAGGTACTCAAAGCGCTCTAAAAGACTATTTCCACATTCACCCATTCACACACACACTGATGGCAGGAGCTACCATGCAAGGGTAACCACAACCCATCAGGAGCAAGGGTGAAGTGTCTTGCTCAAGGACAGAACGGACGTGACTATGACGGTAGAGGCCGGGAATTGAACCAGGAACTCTCAAGTAGCTGGCATCACTACTATTCCAACCGCGCCACACCGTCCCCATGTCACAGCTCAATGGGCATAGAAATCCACCTTCAAAGTGCTTGAATTCGGCAAAGATTGTGCATAAAAAATACATTTGCCTTCATTTAATTTACAAACCCCGTTTCCATATGAGTTGGGAAATTGTGTTAGATGTAAATATAAACGAAATACAATGATTTGCAAATCCTTTTCAACCCAGATTAAATTGAATGCACCACAAAGACAAGATATTTGATGTTCAAACTCATAAACTTTTTTTTTTTGGCAAATAATAATCAACTTAGATTTTCATGGCTGCAACACATGCCAAAGTAGTTGGGAAAGGGCATGTTCACCACTGTGTTACACCACCTTTTCTTTTAACAACATTCAATAAACATTTGGGAACTGAGGAAATTAATTGTTGAAGCTTTGAAAGTGGAATCCTTTCCCATTTTTGTTTTATGTAGAACTTCAGTCGTTCAACAGTACGGGGTTTCCGCTGTCGTATTTTATGCTTCATAATGTGCCACACATTTTCGATGGGAGACAGGTCTGGACTGCAGGCGGGCCAGGAAAGTACCTGCACTCTTTTTTTTTACGAAGCTACGCTGTTGTAACACATGCTGAAAGTGGCTTGTCATTGTCTTGCTGAAATAAGCAGGGGCGTCCATGCAAAAGACGGCGCTTAGATGGCAGCATATGTTGTTCCAAAACCTGTATGTACCTTTCAGCATTATTGATGCCTTCACAGATGTGTAAGTTACCCATGCCTTGGGCACTAATGCACCCCCATACCATCACAGATGTTGGCTTTTGAACTTTGCGTCGATAACGGTCTGGATGGTTTGCTTCCCCCGACACGATGTCGAATATTTCCAAAAACTATTTGAAATGTGGACTCCTCAGACCACAGAACACTTTTCCAATTTGCATCAGTCCATCTTAGATGATCTCGGGCCCAGAGAAGCCGGCGGCGTTTCTGGATGTTGTTGATAAATGGCTTTCGCTTTGCATAGTAGAGCTTTAACTTGCACTTACAGATGTAGCGAGCAACTGTATTTAGTGACAGTGGTTTTCTGAAGTGTTCCTGGTGATACCCTTTAGAGATTGATGTCGGTTTTTGATACAGTGTCGTCTGAGGGATCGAAGGTCACTGTCATTCAATTATGGTTTCCGGCCACCTCAAAAATGCTTAAAAGGCACCTTTTCTTTCATTTATTTATATTGATTCTCTAATGTGTGTTTGTATAGCAGTGTTTTTCAACCTTTTCTGAGCCAAAGCAAATTTTTTTTGTGAAAAAAATCCAGAGGCACACCACCAGCAGAAATCATTGAAAAATTAAGTTCAGTAGCCGATATTGACAACAAAAAGTCTTTCTGACAATTGTTGAATATTAATTAAAACCGTAACCAAGCATGCGTCACTATAGCTCTTGCCTCAAAGTAGGTGTACTGTCACCACCTGTCACATCATGCCGTGACTTATTTTGAGTTTTTAGCTGTTTTCCTGTGGGTAGTGTTTTAGTTCCTGTCTTGCGCTCCTATTTTGGTGGCTTTTCCTCTTCTGTTGGTGTTTTCCTTCAGCATTTTCATGTCTTCCTTGAACGCTATTCCCCGCGCCTGCTTTGTTTTCGCAATCAAGACTATTTAAGTAGTGCGGACGCTATCCTTCTTTGTATGGACATTGTTGCTTGCCATGTCATGTACGGATGTACTTTGTGGACGTCGTCCGCTCCACACGCTGTAAGTCTTTGCTGTCGTCCAGCATTCTGTTTTTGTTTACTTTGCAGCCAGTTCAGTTTTAGTTTCTTTTTCCTAAGCTTCAATACCTTTTCTTCACGGGAGTCTCCTTTTATTTATTTTTGGTTTAAGTGTTGGATACCTTTTTACCTACACGCTGCCTCTCGCATATTGTGATCATAACAAACCATGTTTCAGACATCAACAAAGCAATTAGCTACCTGCTGCCACCTACTGATATGGAAGAGTATTACACGGTTACTCAGCCGAGCTCTAGACAGCAAAGACACTCAATAACGGCACATTTACGGATTATAACTACTGGTTTACAAAATATATTTTTAACCCAATAAAGTGAAATTACATAATCTACCACGGCACACCAGACTGTATCTCACGGCGCGGCACGGTGGTTTGAAAACACTTATATAGCACATAGCATCCCATTTCTTGTCACATAGTGACATTTTTGTATAAATAAGCATTTATCACTGCTGTAAAGCACTCGAAAAGTGGCAAAAATCCATTATTAAGTCCACAAGCATCTATTATAATGTATGCATACTGTACACATCCCTTTTTAAAGTGACAAGCGATACCAAATAACGCACCTGTTTATGTTTTGATGAACAAGTGTTAATTACAGTAGTGCAAAAATGATGAAAATCATGAGTGAAAGTACTTAGAAAATATTTCAATGGCCTGTTTAAACTGCCTACTGTTGCAGTTTAAAATGTGTTTTGCATTTCATTAATCTGATTTCATCTTGGAATGTCTTAAAAAGTGTTTGCAAATGTACTACAGGCACAATTTCATATATTGTTTGTGTTTTGCTGCATAAAAGCATCCCCTCTAATGCAACACAGCAAAAATGATGTTGTGTAAGGAGGAATATAAAGAAGCTCCACCATAGCCTATTATTTTGTGTGAGCGTGTGTGTGTGTGCATGTGTCTGTCTGTGTGTGTGTGTGTGTGTGTGTGTCTGTGTGTCATGATGTTAAATCAACCATCAAGACAGATGAGAAACATCTGGACTGTACACCACCAAATCATGTGGGGATGCTCTCACACACTTTTAATGACAGGCTCTGGGACATCACAAAGCCTCTCCATATTCCGTGTGTGTGTGTACTGTATTTACATCATAAATGAGGAAAAAATAACCTTTTCGCCTCCTGTAAAATAAATAGTCAGGCGTCCCAATACTTTTGCCCATTGTGCTGTACTAACAACATGTGAAATGATCAAGCAATGGCTGTGATAAAACCAAAGTTTTGCACAAATTCCCAAGTCGGGGTAATATAATCCCACTTTGCGAGCGCAGTAACGTCAATAAAATGCAAAGATGAGGGGCGGCAACGTGCTAAAAGACAGCTGGAGACGTTAAGTGGGGCGGCTACGGGACTTGAAGGTAACCTCAGAGGGACAACAAGCAGCAAGAGTGTTACTTTATGTGACGAGAAAATCATTCTGGAGGTGGAACTTGGAATCAATGGCTTGTCCGAGGGAGGTTAGGATGGATCGGTCCTGGGTAAATTAAGGCCCGAGGCCACATGCACAGGTTAAGATTTTCTATCTGGCCTGCCGGACATTCCCAAATCATTTCTTTAGATATTTAAGATGGAAACCAAAGCCGCGCATGTGCAATGATGTTTTCAAATGACCGTTAAGTGTTGAACTATACAAAGTATTTCAATGGTTGGAATTTGCGCTTTTGCATGATATAGTAGCTATGATAATCCAAGTCACAGCGGCTCAGACGAGGCACCAAGCAATGTGGGTGGGGAACGTTTCCAAAGAGTGTTTCCAGAGTGGCCAGAGTGAAATGCGAATGTCAGGGACAGACGCAGAAGGAGATTTTTACTACAAAGTTCTGAAGCCTAGTGATATATCAGATATATCAGATTGTAGGTATTTTTTTTTACCCCTCGCATTCATATTTTACTTTGTTTGTAGTGTTTTGCTTGATTGTAAAATATGTTGATCGAGAGGGGGTGTGACATTCATATGTTGTTAATATTCAGTGTTTTATCGTTGATAGTTAACATTGTAAATCCCACTGTGGACGACTCTCGCATTCGTGCGGGTTCCCAGGACCACCAGGGAAGGACATTTGTTCGCAGATGTAGACTTAATTACCACATAAGAAAATTATTTTGCGGGTTGCTTTTCAGCTTCCGTCGCTCTCACTGCTCGCTCCTCCGTGTAGCTTTTCAGCCGTCCACGTTGTTTGCGTCTGCCTCTCACTCTCGCTCTCTTCCTCGTTGCATGCGCTGCTGCTGCTTGATGTGTCTCTCGTCTCTCTCCTCCTTCTGGCCCGTCGTTCTCTGCTGCTTCCCTTTTACCTCTTGCGAAGAGATTAGACGATGGTGCCCAGCTGCGCGATCCACACACCTGATCTTGGGAGCTAGAAAGAACAAAGGGCGCTAGCGTGGATGCTAGGGACATAAACAAACAAAATAGCATAGAAGCTAACAAGTATACAAAAATAGATTTACCACAATGTTGGAAGAGCGGCATCAGCTGTTGCGTGTAGCAAGCAAGAGTCCAAGAATGAATGTCCAACAAAGGCGGTCTTAAATAAGGCGATAAATCAGGAGGCAGGTGTGCGTGATTAAACGGAAGGCAGGTGACACAAGTGCGTTGCTAGGACAACAGACACAAACCAGGAAGTGCCACAAAGAACTGAGGAAGACAAACACAAGACAGAATGTGATAAACAGAACCAAAACGAGAATATGCCATGATCCAAGACGTGGATCATGACAAGATTGTTTTTAATGCCCGCCTCATGAAAATATTCGATTTGTAATAAATAATTCCGACATATCGAAAAAGCATTCGTCAAAGTCAGACTTGGAACCAATTAAGTGGTGTTAATGCATTTGTAAAGTTTCCTCATGTTTGCATGGCCCATTGTTGCTAGGTGGATTTCCGATGGGGCAGAATGACTTGTGCCCCAAAGCTTCAGTTTCATGGGCGTTTGATCAGCCTCTCCACTGTTTTCACGCACACACAAGTGCACGTGTGTCTTTCTTGTTGTGAATACGGCGCTGACGAGAGCGTCCATCAGCTGAGCGACACACACATTCCTCACATACCCGAATGCAACAACCTGACAACCTCTGGCTTGTGCGCACTCTTCATGTGGATGCTCAATCCTGGGACTATAACAACTTGTGTGTGTGTGTGTGTGTGTGAGTGTGTGTGTGTGTGTGTGATTGTGTGTGTGTGTGTGTGTGTGTGTGTGTGTGTGTGTGTGTGCGTGCGTGTGTGTGTGTGTGTAATGCCGGGAGACAGTCAGTCTACATATGGTGGATGAACGGAGAGGGTTAAAAAAACAGAAGCCATGTTTTTATTTGAGTGAGAGAGTGTACATAAAGGTTGCATTGATACTGATATGTTTGCCTTTCTGCACGTATGCATGCTTTTTTTAAGCATCCTTTTTAAGGCACCGGGCTGAATATATAAATGAGACATTTTCTGCACAATGTTGACCTCAAGTTGTATTTGTTAAAAAGGTATTACGGTACTTCATTTGGCTTTTCAATTTCACTCAACCAGGAAATGTATTCTTGGAATTCTGCACATTCCATCACCTGCAATGGAAGTGTGAGTTTAGCACAGGATGTACCAAAACATGCAGAATATGTACCCATAAATACATAAGGTACCATCACATACGGTATTAAAAGCAAGGCCTCTACTAGATGTACAAATACATGCAGAATTTCTGCTAACACAGGCTATATATGTACAGTAAAAATATTGTACAGTATGTATACCTAATACTAGGGGTAAAACGGTACACAAAAATTTTGGTTCGGTACGTACCTCGGTTTAGAGGTCACGGTTCAGTTCATTTTCGGTACAGCAAGAAAACAACAAAATATAAATTTTTTGGTTATTTATTTACCAAATTTGTAAACAATTGCATAACATTCATATACACACGGGATCCATTGCCAGGGTTAATGTGGTCAACATATATAAAATAAAAACTAAAAAAGATAAGGCTTGGAAGGGCTTTTTAACAAAACCTTTCTACATATAAAGTGCTTTTTTTGATTGATTGATTGATTGATTGATTGATTGATTGATTGAGACTTTTATTAGTAGATTGCACAGTACAGTATATTGCCTTACAATTGACCACTAAATGCTAACACCCCAATAAGTTTTTTTAACTTGTTTAAGACGGGGTCCACGTTAGTCAACATTAAACTGCCTCCAGTTGTTGCTCAGATGAAGTAAAATGACAAAACTTTTCTTCTACATATAAAAAGTGCAACATTAAACAGTTTCAAGTCAACTCGGCCTCAGATTAACTTTTCTTCCCCCCCAGCCTGGCTAACTTGGTAGTAAGAGGACATATGGGCTGATTGTTTTTCCACCGTAGAAGTGGGTCAAAATCTAGTTTTAATGCAATACAGCAACCCCCCGCGACCCCGAACGGGACGAGCGGTAGTAAAATAGATGGATGGATGGTCTTAAATGTGCTGCTATAAAAACATTTGTTATTGCTTTATCCCTGCCTTGCTGGCCGAGGAGAGGCTGCTTGAATGCGGTGTCTGCACCACGCTCCTCTTTCTCTTCCTTAAAGCAAGGTTGACTTGGGGGTGGTGCCGCTTTAAAGGGGTTAGCATGTTTGACGTGTTGGCAGAAGCATACCCTACTGCTTCTGAACAATGTCGGCAAACCTCCTTCCTCCATTGTTGTATCGCACCGCGAAGCCGAAGTGTTCCCAAACGGGAGATGTTGACGAGGCAGGAGGGTCTTCCAGCTCTGGCTTTTGCATGTTGTCCTAGCCCAGTCGCTGCCAGCCTGCCGTGTGTTGTGCCTCGCTCTGCATTGTTTACACAACTTGTGGTGCGCTACCTAATATGTCCGTGTGGAAACTCGTTCGGTACACCTCCGAACCGAACCGAAACGGTTCAAAACAAATACACGTACCGTTACCCCCTTACAAAATACCCATGCACACAGTATTATGTTCCACCACATATCGTGTATGTACCAAGCTGTATTGGTACCAGTTCATACAATATACTAACCAATACTTACCAATACATACTATTCATGCACAATACATAGTCTATTTTCATAAATGTATACCGTATGTACCAATATATGCAGTTTAAGTGAACATGTGTGAGGCATATGGACCAATACATGCACTATATGTACTAATACATTGTCATTCTGTACCATTTCATTCAGTACAGTGTATATACCAAATTTTGAGGTAAATCTAAGAATATGTCCAATATATGTACCAATGATACAGCAAATCTACCTTTATTTACAGTATATTCATCAATACGTGAAGTATTTGTACTATTTAAAGCAGGGTATGGACCTTCTATTGATAATCATACATGCACTATATGTTCCTATCCATGCAGTATGTGTTGTAGTTCATGCAGACTTTTCACCAAATAAAACATGCTGTATAAGTACAGTACCAATATATTCAAGATACATACAAATGATCCAGTAACTTTACCACTACATTCATACTCTATATATACCAATACATAAAGTGTATGTACTAGTTTATGTAGTATATATACAGTACATAAATATATGTATGTATATCAATGCATACTGTTTATGTACCAAGTATATGTACCAATTGATGTAGTGAATGGACCAATACATACAGTAAGTGGACAAATGCAGGTACTCAGTTTGTACTATACAATATGCATACTGTATATGCACTAATCCATGTAGTATATTTACTGCAAATAAATGCATTCTGTACATTTGTACCTGCATATCCAGTACATGTACCAATAATCCAGTAAATTTACCACTACATATTGTATATATACAAATCAATAAAGTACTTGTACTACTTAAAGTTAAGTATGTATCAATACCTACAATTTATGGTCCATAAATGGGATATTTGTATGCAGTAACACGTGCAGTTTATGTACTAATACAGTAATTCTCAAACTTTTTTTTTTTGCCTAATACCAGAAAAAACAAGGCTCTCTAATGACCAACCGTAAAATGGAGTTGCATAGTAGGCCAAATAATTCATTAAAAACAAGGAATAGGTTTTATTTAAGAAGTATATTTATTATATTTGGACACTGTAATGTTACACACAGTTTGAACAGTAATATTGTGTTGATTTATAGTGTATTTCAATCAATTCATATTTTGGCGTACCACTAGATGGAGCCCGTGTCCCACTGGTAGTATATGTACCACAGTTTGAGAATCCCTGCACTAAAGCAGGCAGTATATCCTGTGGCAATGCATGTGATATATGCACAAATACATACACTGTATGCACTAATACATGCAATATATGTACTAATACATGCAGTATACGTACTAATGCATGCAGTATTTGTAGTAACGCATGCACTATACAGTAGGTAACGCGATGGACTTTTTTTCTTTGTCATGAAAAAGGGAGGTTTTTGTCATGAAAAAGGGATTGGTGCACTAATTGTAAGTGTATCTTGTGTTTTTTATGTTGATTTAATAAAACAAAAAAAACAAAAACAAAAACAACAAAAATTTAATAAAAAATAAAAAACAAAATTAATAAAAAATTATTCTGCGGCCCGGTACCAATCGAGCCCGGTGGTTGGGGACCACGGCACTATACCATTGCAGTATATGTACTGTAATAATACATGTAGTATACAAAGCATTACATGTGATATTAGCACAAATACATACTGTGTATGCTCTAATGCATGCAGTATATACTGTAATAATACACGCAGTATATGAAGCAATGCATTTGATACATGCATACACACATACAGTGTATTCACTAATGCATGCAGTATACATGCAGTGTATGAACAATTGCATGTGATTGATGCACAAATACATACAATGTATGCACTATACCAGTGGTTCTCAACCTTTTTTAAAGTGATGTACCCCCTCTGACCATTTGTTTAATTCAAGTACCCCCTAATCAGAGCAAAGCATTTTTGGTTGAAAGAAAGAGATAAAGAAGTAAAATACAGAACTATGTCATCAGTTTCTGATTTTTTAAATTGTATAACAGTGCAAAATATTGCTCATTTGTAGTGGTCTTTCTTGAACAATATGGATAAAAAGTTTTAAAAATAACTAAAAACTTGTTGAAAAATAAACAAGTGATTCATTTATAAATAATGATTTCTACACATAGAAGTAATCATCAACTTAAAGTGCCCTCTTTGGGGATTGTAATAGAGATCCATTTGGGTTCATGAAGTTAATTCTAAACATTTCTTCACAAAGAAAGAAATCTTTAACAATGCAACCCCCCATCTGAGGTCCTCTCCAAGGTTTCTCATAGTCAGCATTGTCACTGGCGTCCCACTGGATGTGAATTCTCCCTGCCCACTGGGTGTGAGTTTTCCTTGCCCTTTTGTGGGTTCTTCCGAGGATGTTGTAGTCGTAATGGTTTGTACAGTCCTTTGAGTCATTTGTGATTTAGGGCTATATAAATAAACATTGATTGATTGATTGATTAACATCAATACTTATGGAACATGTCCACAAAAAAATCTAGCTGTCAACACTGAATATTGCATTTTTGCATTTCTTTTCACAGTTTATGAACTTACATTCAAATTTTGTTGAAGTATTATTCAATAAATATATTTGAAAAAGGATTTTTGAATTGTTGCTATTTTTTTATAATATTTTTTTAAAATCTCACGTACCCCTTGACAGACCTTCAAGTACCCCCAGGGGTACGCTTACCCCCATTTGAGAACCACTGCACTATATCATTGCAGTATATGTACTGTAATAATACATGCAGTATATGAAACAATACATGTGATAGTGCATACACGGTATGTATTTGTGCTAATAATACATAGAGTATATGTATTGTAATAAAACATGCAGTATATGAAGCAATGCATGTGATATATGCACCAATACATTCAGTGTATGCACTGCATATACATATACATGCAGTATATGTACTAACACATGCAGTATATGCATTAATTCATACACTATATGTATCGAACTAACACATGCAAAATATGTGGCAATGCATGTGATATATGCACAAATACATACACCGCATGGACTAATATGTGCACTATATGTATTAACACATGCATTATATGAAGCAATGCATGTTATATGCACAAATACAGTGTATGCACTATGTGCATTATATGTACTAACACATGCTGTACATGTAGCAATGCATGTGAGAAATTTGGCCTGCCATGTAATATATTTTGGCCCTTGAGACAATATTAAATTAACATTAGAGCTGGCCCGCCGGTATTATACAGCGGCGGTGCATTCACCGCTAATTCTAATACTTGCCAACCCTCACGATTTTCCCAGGAGACTCCCGAATTTCAGTACCACCCCCCGAAAATCTACCGGGACAACCATTCTCCCGAATTTCTCCCGATTTCCACTTGGACAACAATATCGGCGGCGTGCCTTAAAGGTACTGCTTTTAGCGTCCTCTACAACCTGTTGTCATGTCCGCTTTTCCGCCATACAATCAGCGTAATATATGCGGATTCTACACACACACACAAGTGAATGCAAGGCATACTTGGTCAACAGTCATACAGGTCACACTGAGGGTGGCCTTATAAACAACTTTAACACTGTTACAAATATGCACCACACTGTGAACCCACACCAAACAAGAATGACAAACACATTTCGGGAGAACATCCGCACTGTAACACAACATCAACACAACAGAACAACTACCCAGAACCCCTCGCAGCACTAACTCTTCCGGGACACTACAATATACACCCCCGATACCAACAAACCTCAATTTTGCATGTCACTATAAAGTTATATAAGCCTTGCTTGTTCAATATTCAATGCAAAACTTGTTTGGGTCCCTATTAAAAGGTTAAGTTGTTCAACTTTGGCCCGCGGCTTTGTTCAGTTTAGAATTTTGGCCCACTCTGTATTTGAGTTTGACACCCCTGCTCTACACACAAATACTCACAGTGTATACACTAATACATGCGGTATATGTACTCATACATGCTGTATATATAGCAATACATGTGCTCAAATACATGTACTTGTGAAATAATACATGCAATATACGTGCTAACATATGCAGTATATGTTTCAGTACAGTACATGTGATACATGCACAAATGTAAATGATGTATGCTCTAAAACATGCAGTAAATGTACCAACATATGCAGTATTATATACTACTGCATGAGAAAAAGTTGCGGTGACATTTGCGGCACTCATGCTCCAAAGATCAATTCGATTCATTTGATCGGAGCTTCAACTTATTGAATTGTATTTCATGTTTTTAAAAAGTGTTTCCCTTGTTGCCATGGCAACACGTTTGATGGCATTAAAAATCTTAAGACGTGGAAGCGCGTCTCATTCCAGGCGTGACCCCGTGGCATCGTCCGACTGGTTGGTATTCCGCCTCCTGTTTTCACTGGGAAAACACAACGGGAATATTTGGCGGTCTGCTTATCTCCTCCGAGTCCCGCACTGCGAGACGGGAGAACACACACACACACACACACACACACACACACACACACACACACACACACACACACACACACACACACACACACACACACACACACACACTTCCAGGCCTTTGTGAAGCGATTTCCCTACGCGGACACACACACAAACACACACATGTAGAGCTCCCTCCATTCACCCGCGCTTATCTCTTCCTGGTTGTCTGCATCCTGCTGCTCAGCTGGAGATGACACACACGGGCTCATGCTCACATACACAACACTCCACGGTCATTCATGCTTCCTTCCGAATCACGGCACTTATAAAGTGCTCACACACACACATACACACTCCGAGTGAAGCTGCGGGAGGTTCCTTCGCAGAGAACAAGTGCTCCTTCCAACACAACACACGTGCACGTAGAGAGTTTAGTGTGTTAGAATAGAATAGAATACAATGGACTTTATTGTCAATATATTTGCATATAACAAGATTAAAGACTCCAATTTAAGGTGCGGCATACTTGTTTATTGTGAGCGAATTGTGGCGCTGAATTTCCCCCAGGAATCAATAAAGTACATTCTATTCTATTCTATGTACAGTAGATGGCAGTATTGTCCTGTTTAAGAGGGTCACAACATTGCTGAGTCAGGTCCGCATGGAGCTGGAGGGGGCGTGGCCTCCAGCTCCGCCTGAATTTCTGGAGATTTTCGGGAGAAAATTTGTCCCGGGAGGTTTTCGGGAGAGGCGCTGAATTTCGGGAGTCTCACGGAAAATCTGGCAGGGTTGGCAAGTATGAGGTGCGGTAGTGTGAACAAATAAATAACACGAGAGGTAATAAAAGAAAAAACTAACAATTGAAATAAACAGACTACTATCCAATGAGAATAATAAGCAATCCTGTACAATATACAAAACACTATAGAAATACAAAATACTGTACAATATACAGAACAAGACAAGAGTACCGAAGTAATAAATAACAATCAGTGTCGGACGTATTGCATTCGAAAGGGTAGTATTGCACAGTGGGGTATTAGGGCAGGATATTGTATAGGGGTGAGATATTATTCTTATAAGTTAGAGTTCAACATGGTGACAGCTCTGGGGAAGAAGCTGTCTCTGAGCCTGTTTGTTCTGGTTCTGATGCACCTGTAGCGCCTGCCTGATGGTAGCAGGTCGAAGCCAGGGTGTGTGCGGTCCGGTAATGTTTTTTGCTTTCTTGAGGCAACGGGAGTTGTGTAAATCCTTCAGGGAGGGCAGGGGACAGCCGATGATTTTTTGTGCAGACTTTATGACCCTCTGAATAGCCTGTTTGTCTGCTTCAGTGCAGCAGGCGTACCACACTGTTATGCAGTGCGTCAGCAGGCTCTCAACAGCCGAGCGATAGGTCACCGTCAGCTGTCTCTCCAGTCTGTTCTTCCTCAGCACCCTCAGGAAGTGGAGTCTCCGCTGGGCCTTCCAGATGACTGCAGTTGTATTTTGGGTCCAGGACAGGTCAGCAGATATGAGGGTGCCGAGGAACTTGAAGGAGTTGACTCTCTCCACCTCCTCGCCGTTGATGTAGAGTCTGCAGTGTTTTTCCTGAAGTCAAAGATGAGTTCCTTGGTTTTTGTGGTGTTTAGTGCCAGATTAATTACTGAACACCACGCCGATAGTTTCAGGACCACATATCTGTATACAGACTCATCCCCCCTGTAATGGGACCCACCACCGTTGTGTCATCGGCGAACTTGATTATGGTGTTCTGCGAGTGGGCTGGACTACAGTCATGGGTGTAGAGGGAATACAGCGAAGGGCTCAGCACACAGCCCTGTGGAGAGCCGATGCTGAGTGTGTGGGAGGAGGAGAGATGGAGGCCAAGTTTTACTGTCTGAGGTCGGTTGGTCAGGAAGTCCTTAATCCAAAGACAGGTGGGAGAAGGGAGGCCTAAGTCCAGCAGTTTGGTGACCAGGATGTTTGGAATGATGGTATTGAAAGCGGAGCTATAGTCAATGAAAAGCATCCTGACATAGCTCCCCCGGTGTTCCAGGTGGCTCAGTGTAGAGTGGAGAGCCATGGTTATGGCATCATCCGTGGATCTGTTGTAGTGAGTTGACGTGTCGATGCAGTAGTCTTCATGCAGTCCATACCAGGCTTGGAACATGAGAGCATCAGAGGTCATGTTTGCACACGTTTGCATCAATTAAATGAACAGTAATAAAGTAATAATAATGTGTGTAAAACAGTGGTTCTTAACCTTCTTGTAAGTACCGAACCCCACCAGTTACATACGCGCATTCACCGAACCCTTCTTTAGTGAAAAATAAATATATACATTTTTTCAAATTCAAGACAAAGTTACATGTTTTTTTTACTGGTGCACAAAATGAACCATGCATGAACATCACCTTGTTCAAAGAACAAAACTAACGCTAACCTGTGTGACTTCTGCTGTTGCCTCTGAGAGACCAGTTCAGATATGCGTGGCTTCACCTTTGCAAGTGCCACTCTTATGTCATGTTCACAGCATAGTCCGTTCCCTTTCTTCGTTTTTATGTCCAGCATAATCGAAAAGGATTGCTCGCAAAGATACAATATATTGCCTATAGTATTTGGCCACCCATCCAAATGATGAGAAGCAGGTGTCCTAATCACTTGACCCGGTGTGTAAAATCAAGCACTCCGGCATGGAGACTGTTTCTACAAACATTTGTGAAAGATTGGGCCGCTCTCAGTGATTTCCAGCGTGGAACTGTCATAGCATGCCACCTGTGCAACAAATCCAGTCGTAAAATTTCCTTGCCCCCAAATATTCCATGGTCAACTTTATTATAAGAAAAGTGAAGAATTTGGGAACAATAGCAACTCAGCCATCAAGTGGTACGCCACATAAACTGAGAGAGAGGGGTTGGCGGATGCTTAAGCGCAGAGTGCAAAGACTTTCTGCGCAGTCAGTTGCTACAGAGCTCCAAACTTCATGTGCCCTTCCAATTAGCCCACGTACAGTACGCAGAGAGCTTCATGGAGTGGGTTTCCATGGCCAAGCAGAATCATCTAAGCCATACATCACTAAGTCTAATGGAAAGCGTGGGATGCAGTGGTGTAAAGCACGTCACCACTGGACTAGAGCAGTGGAAACGCCTTCTCTGGTTTTTCCATCTGGCAATCTGATGGACCAGTCTGGGTTTGGAGGTTGCCAGGAAAACGCTACATTTCGGACTGCATGGCACCGGGTGTAAAATTTGGTTTTGGAGGAAATATTGTGCGTTTTTTCAGGAGTTGGGCTTGGCCCCTTATTTCCAGTGAAATGCTCCAGGACACCAAAACATTTTGGACAATTCCATGGGATGGCACTTCAAGTTCATATGTGAGTAAAGGCAGGTGGCCAAAAACTTTTGGCAATTTAGTGTATGTTGTAAGAAATGGTACAAAAATTCCAGGGCTTTCTTAGCAATAACTAGATACTTTTCCATTTGTCGACGCCAAAACGTTGAGAGCCTTGTTTCTAAGAGTTGCTGTTGAACCTGGCTCTGCTGAATTTCAATGATTTTGTCGAGGTATTCATCATTGACATTTGCTGTCTCAACAGCAAATGTGAACGGCAGTCTCACCCATGCTGGATATGACTTTGCAAGCTCATCTAAGTGTGTGGCAATTATTTTGCTTCAGTTCCATGGGTACAGAAATGTCTTGGATTCCAGACACATCTTCGATCTTACTTACACAGTCGTCCAGAAGGGGAAAGTTTGCAAAGTTGGCAGAGGCTCCGCCAAACCCCTGAGGCCGACTCACCGAACCCCTAGGGTTAGATCGAACCCAGGTTAAGAACCGCTGGTATAGAGCCTCAAGGTAATGACAACTCTTCAATGTATTTGATGTCTAAAAAACGTGTACTTTGGGCTAGTCCACTGCTTCTCTATCATTTTTAGTCACGCCTCCCCTTGTGGACATTTTTTTTTCATGCCCCCGTCTCAATGAATTATGATTGAGAACCTGGTAATATTTATTTATACATCTGCAAAAACCAGTCTGATGCTAACACCAGCACCTACATGCCACCCAGCTGAAAACGCATGTATTGTTCTTCCCCCACACACACCCGTGCATACGTTAGATTAGTTAAAGATTCTAAATTGTCTTTATGTTAACAAAAAAACGCAAGTTACGTTCATTGAAGACTCTTCAATGTGTTTGATCTCTAAAAATGTGCGTACATTAGATTAGATAAAGACTCTAAATTTTCTCTATGTTTATGAAAAATGCAGGTCAGGTTTGTTAAAGCCCTTTTAATGTTTCTGATGTCTTAAAAAGTGCGTACATTAGATTACTTAAAGACTCTAAATTGTCTTTGTTTACGAAATCATGCCAGTTAGGTTCTTTGAAGACTTATCCGTGTGTTTGATGTCTAAAAAAATGCGTACGTTAGATTAGTTAAAGACATTAACTTGTCTTTATGTTTACAAAAAAATGCAGGTTAGATTTGTTGAAGACCCTTCAATGTGTTTGCTTTCTAAAAAATGCGTACATTAGATTAAAGACTCTAAATTGTCTTTGTTTATGAAAACATGCAGGTTAGGTGAGTTGAAGACCCTTCAATGTGTTTGATCTGTAAAAAAATGTACGTTCGATTAGTTAAAGACTCTAAATTGTCTTTGTTTATGCAGGTTAGGTTTGTTAAAGTCAGCTTAATGTGTTTGATGTCTAAAAGATTGTTTACATCAGATTAGTTAAAGACTATAAATTGTCTTATTGTTTATCAAAACACGCAGGTTAGGTTCGTTGAAGACTTTTCAATGTGTTTGACATTTTAAAACAATGCTTACGTTAGATTAGTTAAAGACTCTAAATGGTCTTTATGTTTACAAAAACACATAGGTTTGGTTCGTTGAAGTCTTTTCAATGTCTTTTATCTCAAAAAAAAGTGCTTACATTAGACTTGTTAAAGACTTTAAATTGTCTTTATGTTTAGAAAAACATGCAGTTTAGGTTTGTTGAAGACATTTCATTGTGTTTAATATTTCAAAAAATGCGTACATTAGATTAGTAAAAGACTCTAAATGGTCTTTATGTTTGCGACAACATGCAGGTTAGGTTAATTGAAGACTCTTCAATGTATTTTATCTCTAAAAAAAAGTGTGTACATTAGACAATTTAAACTAGTTAAGACTCTAAATTGTGTCTATGTTTAAGACAACACGCACGTTCAGTTCGTTAAAGACTTCAACGTGTTTGATATTTTAAAAAATGTGATCGTTAGATTTGTTAAAGACTCTACATTCTCTTTATGTTCATAAAAACATGCAGGTTAGGTCCGTTGAAGTCGCATTTTACTGCGCGGATCGTTCTCCCAAGATGCAGTGGGAACTCCAGAGGCAAGGTGCAGGTGAGACAATGATTTATTGTCCCTTAAACGTGCAAAAATACAAAAAGACAGAAAAGCGTGCCGATAGCGTGGAAGGTATGGCGAAGCTTGGCACAGGAACAGGAATCAAAGATCGTAGAATTACTTAACGGAACGTATTGCATGGAAGCAAATAGTAGACATCGTCACTGTTGCGTAGTGCAAACAAGAAAGCCTTACTGAGCGTGGCAAAAAACGGGAAGAAGTAGCTCTCTGACTAGTGCCCGGCAGCAGGTGAGCATCCCGAACACTAATCAGAGGCAGATGAAACTAGTCAGCACCTATGGTAACCAAAACATACAAACTCAAGGGTGCTGAAAACAGAACTGAGGCGGTCAAACTAACAGAACAAAACATGATCCGGGCGACGGATCAAAACACGTCTGACATTTACAAAAACACATACGTTGGGTGTGTATGCTCCAGGTGGTGATCAGTTCTCGGTTCCCAGCAGGCACAAGACATTGATGCAAATTTGATTATACATACAGTGGGGCAAAAAAGTATTTAGTCAGCCACCGATTGTGCAAGTTCTCCCACTTAAAATTGTGACAGAGGTCTGTACTTTTCATCATAGGTACACTTCAACTGTGAGAGACAGAATGTGAAAAAAAAAAAAATCCAGGAATTCACATTTTAGGAATTTTTAAGAATTTATTTGTAAATTATGGTGGAAAATAAGTATTTGGTCAACCATTCAAAGCTCTCACTGATGGAAGGTTTTGGCTCAAAATCTCACGATACATGGCCCCATTCATTCTTTCCTTAACACGGATCAATCGTCCTGTCCCCTTAGCAGAAAAACAGCCCCAAAGCATGATGTTTCCACCCGCATGCTTCACAGTAGGTTTGGTGTTCTTGGGATGCAACTCAGTATTCTTCTTCCTCCAAACACGACGAGTTGAGTTTATACCAAAATGGATACATGGATGATACAGCAGAGGATTGGTAATGTCATGTGGTCAGATGAAACCAAAATAGAACTTTTTGACATTCTGTCTCTCACAGTTGAAGTGTACCTATGATGAAAATTACAGACCTCTGTCACAATTTTAAGTGGGAGAACTTGCACAATTGGTGGCTGACTAAATACGTTTTTGCCCCACTGTACATGTCCTTTAAAACTGACTTTGAAACATACATCCATCCATTTTATACTGCTTGTCCCTTTCGGGGTTAAGGGGGATGTCGGAACATATCTCAGCTGCATTCAGGAGGAAGGCAGGGGACACCCTGGACAAGTCGCCACTTCATCGCAACTTTGCAAAATAGTTGTACTTGTAAATTGAGACAATGTTGATGTCTACCGTTGGATCCACGTTGTTGGTTGGGAAATTACCAAATTTCAGTGGTCAAATCAATGTCGCAACCTGACATTGAATAAATGTTGTCAAAAAGCACGTTGTTTCAACGTTGTATTTGTGCTGCAGAATATTGGTTGGAAAATGACCAAAATTCCATGGTCAAATCCACGTCAGAGCCCAATATTAATAAACGTTGACATAAAGCAAGTTGTTTCAACGTTATGTTTGAGTTGTTCAACGTCAGGACGTAATTCAACGAGTTCTCAACGTTGTTTTTGTGACGCTTTGCTGGCATTGTGGTCATGCGGGTGCGTTCTCTCATAAATGCAGGCGGACTGGACACAGCGTGAAGGTAAGAAATGATGATTTATTTATACTATAAAACAGACTAAGAACAAAAACACTTGCACAAGGCACTAAAGACAAAACCAACAGAGCTAGCATGGGAGCTAGAAAGAACAAAAGGTGATAGCATGTGAGCTAGGGAAACAGACAGAGGAATAGCTTGGAAGCTAACGAATAGAAAAATACTTTTACCACAATCGGGGATCGCGACGTCACCTGTTGCATCGGACAGCAAACTAGACTGCGAGGATGAATGAACAAAAAGGGCAGGCTTAAATAAAGGAGATAATCACAGAGCAGGTGCGCGTGAAAAACAAAAAACAGGTGACACTATTGTGTAACTATGGCAACGGAACAAAACAGGAAGTGCCACCAGGAACTAAGGAAGTCAAATCACAGAACACGATACCAAGACGGAACAAAAACAGAATATGACATGATCCAAGTAATGGATCATGACAGTTTTAATGCATTGTGCCTTCTGGGTTTACAACGCCATTAATTAAGTGTGCTAGGACAGTCCCCCAAAACAATAATGGTCCATAAGGCTTTTGAAAGACAAAACCCAGCATGCAAAAGGTATGCACGTACTTTGCATTTGAAGCCCATCATGTTTGTGACAGTCCACCCTTCACCACCCCCTTTCTACCGAGGAGGAAGGAAACCACAGAGACGTGCGCTCGTAGTGTGTGGTTGTGTGTGTGCGGCACAACCAGCGCTCGCGCTCATATTATATTAAACAGGATTTTCCCGAGCAGAGTGCGGCTGCCACCGAGCTTCCGAAGTCTTCCTCAGGATTCCCGCCTCAGCACAAACACTGCGGCCCAATGTTTTGTTTTGGAAGCGTCATTGTTCCGCAGCGGGTGAGGGTGGGGGTGGGGGGGTTGTGGCATGAAGAACTAGGCATGAGTCAGCGCTTTCATCAACTCACCACTCACCTGCCACGCGCCGCTCAATTATTCAATGTGTGGAGGCTTTCATCTCACCTGGCCTTTACTAAGGTTTTTTTTCAAAGGTGCCATTAGTGGCAAAGTCACCTTCTGCTTGCAGTCAATATTGTGTTGTTTTGTTGCATTATTGTGTTGCTATGCCCACAATATTGCAGCTAGACGCACACACACACAGTGGATATAGATTGTTTTTATTTATTTTTACTTAGACGGAGCACCTACTCTGTACTAAATATTTTTACATGTATGTATGCATGTATGTATGTATGTATGTATGTATGTATGTATGTATGTATGTATGTATGTATGTATGTATGTATGTATGTCTTCCAATGAGGAACCAGTGCCTGGGGACTCTGTGAAGGACTCTCCTTCTGGGGCTCAGGTTGCTGTGGTAAATAAGAAGCCCGGAGTTGCTGGATGCTGTGGGGCTGTCTCGGTTGACAAGTCACTGCAGCATTGCGTGGGCATTGGGGACGTTGCCTCTAGATTGACAGACTGAGTTGGCCATTCCTCTATTTAAAAAGGGGATCCGGAGGATGTGTTCCAAGTATCGTGGGAGCACACTCCTGGTAAGGTAATTAGGTGTACTGGAGTAGAGGATACACAGGCTAGTCGAACCTCAGATTCAGGAGAAGCAGTGTGGTTTTCATTCTGGTCGTGGATCTGTGGACCAGCTCTATGTATATTCTCGGCAGAATCCTAGTCTCGATGCGTTTTGTGGACTTGGAGAAGGCATTTGGCCAAGTTCCTTGGGAAGTCCTGTGCTCAGAAAGTATGGGGTATCAGGTGACGGTTTGATACCTATATTATCGATGTCAAAGCTTGTTCCGCATTGCCGGCAGTAAGTCAGACTCGTTTCCAGTGAGAGTTAGACTCCGCCAGGACTACCCTTTGTCAAAGAGTCTGTTTCCAACTTTTATAGACAGACTTTCTAGATGCAGTCAGGACATTGAGGGGATCCGGTTTTAGTAGGTCTCTTTTTTTTTAGAATGATTCGGTCCTGCTGAGTTCATCTGGCCAGGATCTTCAGCTCTCACTGGATCGATTTGAAGCTGAGTGTGAAGCAACTACGATGAAAATCAACACTTCCAAATCCAAATTCTTGGATATGGGGTTGAAATCCTGCACCAGGTGGAGAAGTTCAAGTACCTTAGGGTCTTGCTCACAAGTGAGGGAAGAGTGTATCGTGAAGTTGACAGACGGATCGGTGGAGCATCGGCATTGAGGGTGGACACTGCATCGGTCCGTCGTGGTGAAGAAGAAGTTGAGCCGGAAGGCAAACCTCTCAATGTACCAGTTGAGCTACGTTCTATCCTCACCTATGGTCATGAGATTTGGGTTGTGATCGAAAGGATAAGATCACAGGTACAAGTGGACGAAATGAGTTTCCTCCGTCGGGTAGCGGGACTCTCCCTTAGAGTTAGGGTGAGAAGCTTTGTCATTCGGGAGAAGCTTAAACACATGGTATTTGGATCTTAATAGAGCAGGTCATAAATGTTCTGACACATTCGTTAGGGTTGGGTTGAATAGATTGGGTTCAATGTTAACAACAATGTCTTCCCTCACTCGGGAACAAAGCCCCGATGTACTTGAAATCCTCCAACTGGGACATCTGGTCAGAATGCCCTTCCAACTGATAGGAGGCCATGGGGAAGACCCAGAACACATTGGAGAGCTAATGTCTGCCAGCTGACCTCGGAACGCCCAGGGAACCCCTATGGAAGAGCTGCATGAAGTAACTGCTCAGGCTGCTGTCCCCACCAACCAGAATTAGAATAAGCGGAAGAAGACGGATGGATTGATATTGAGATAATTTAGGGTCAAAAGTTTTGTACTTAAAAAATATATAGTCTTTTTTTTCTAAGATGTCCGTCGTAATTCCATGAGCCTCTCAATTGATAGCACGGACCCCATGTGAAATTTGTGCCAAAAGTCTGAATCTGGAAACAAAGGGACTGAAACCTGAAAAAAAGATCTGCAACTGAAAAAGAAAACACAAAAAACGTGAAAAACAAGATCTGAATTTAAAAAAACAGATGCTCAAATATCAAAATTTAAAAGTGAAAAATAAAAATAAGGAATGATTTCAAATGATTATCAGAATGAATCATTATTATATTTGACTTAACAAAATAGTCTCCACTCATTTTCATTTTGAATACACAGATGTATTTTTCAAAATAATACATCAAAATTTGTTTTTTCATTTCCATGGTTATTTTTCAAGTACAACAGTTTGGCGGCCCTACAGTAATTTAGCTCTTTATGTATGAAAACTACGTTAAACCTCTCTCAGGTGACTAATACTGAAATATTGACTAAAAAAAATTAATAAAAAAAATCAAATCTACATACATAATTTGAATAATATTTTTTTTTAATATAAAAAAATTTAATGTAAGGTAATAATATAAATAATTTTAACATAACATGGGTGATAGGGATGGAACCATTTTTTTAATTTTTATTTTATCATCTATTTATTTATTTTTGTGTTACAACATTTATTTAACTTTATTTATGAACTGAATAAAACGTGTGTTGGAATCATGCATTTTCTTTCAATGTCATTCATTATAACCAGATTTAATTATAAAACAAACAGTTTTCATAATCCAACATAAAACCTCACAATGGAAATGAAAGGCTTGCTAATTCGAAAGGATCACGCTGAGTTTATCTTTCCTGGTGCAGGCTATTTGTTGCAAGGAAAACTTTCTTGTTGGCCCATTGAAGCTTCATTGCCTCAAAACAGCACAACAAGGACAGGGAAAGTTGGTGGAAACAGGGAATCACCGCTTCTCTTTAAAGGTGCAATATGTTGTAATGTGGCCAGAAATAGTACTGCAATCAGGCATACATTCCCCCTGTTAGCCTATATGTTGATGTGTCATTGACCGGGCTAGCATGCTAAACTACACTAGTGTGATGGTGCTTCGCTCCTAAGCATTGGTTGTACGAATATACTAGCAATGTTAGACAAAATCATGGACTGTATTGGACAGTATAGTTTACATACAGAATGTATATTTACATTTATTACAAGTAATGAAAAAAGTAAATGCCTGACTTCCCCATAAAGGAGGAAATTAGCAAGTTTTGTGTCAGATGAAAAAATCTTCTACGCCTTCAATGGTCTCCATCTTTCAAAGGCATCCCCGATACAAATCCTCGTTTTGTACCTGGCTTTGTCATGGATAAGTTGAGAATCGTTACGACACCTTTTAGATTTATTAAGGTCTGAAATGTTTAGTAACTTTACCAGTGGCAGTAGCTCGACGAAGAGGGCGCTTGATAACTGGCAACCTGGATGTGACATACTCCCTGACTTTTTAATTGGTCAAGCTGTAGAGGGCGGGGCATCGAAATGAAAACAATAACAAGATTTCGGGGCTGTAAATCCAATTTAGAAATGAGCATATCCCGGCTAAATTACCATTATATGTTATAAAGGTATTCGAAAAGAACATGATTTATACATGTCTTTTGACATATCAGGACCATTTAACCTTTGAGTAATGTTCATATTGTTGTTACTCAGCCAGCATTTGTGGGTATGATGGACCAGTTGCATTTTGTGGCTTTTAATGCCTCACAATCAAACACTTTTATGTTAAAATACTGTACAAACATCTGGTCAGTATTTTAACATAAAAGTTCTTGATTGTGAGGCATTAAAAGCCACAAAATGCAACAGGTCCATCAGACCCACAAACGCTGGGTTTTATTGGTTTAAAGCAGGGGTCCCCTCACAATCAAACACTTTTATGTTAAAATACTGAACAGATGTTTACCTTATCCAAACAAACATCTGGTCAGTATTTTAACATAAAAGTCTTTGATTGTGAGGCAATAAAAGCCACAAAATGCAACGGGTCCATCAGACCCACAAACGCTAGCTGAGTAACAACAATATGAACGTTGCACGGAAAATTTCTTTGATAGTTTCTGCATCCCACAGGGATTCTTCTTTTGTGTTTCTGCTTTAGAGGTTCCCACACAAAGTTGCAACATTGTTTGTCAACACTGTCTGCTCTCATTTTCTTGCACATTTTGATCCTGTGATGTTCTGTGTATCTACACTCTGTCTTCCTCCTGTCTTGGCCTGCTGTGTGTGTGTGTGTGTGTGTGTGGTACACAGAACATCAATTTCCACGGACAGCTTATACTGTATGTAATAAAAATGTGTAGGGGGGGTGTATGGTGTGTGGTCATTAAACATGTATTCTGATATATGTTCACAGAAAATGAACCAAAGTCAGTGAGTCTCAGTTTGAAAAATTAATTAATTGTATCATTTTTCTTTTCAGAAAAAATTAAAACGGGTCCCACAGACCCGAACACCCCACTTGACATGAAATGATTACATATGGCACCTTTAACTTGGTTCGTCTTTCCAGCTTGGAGTGTCTCACTCAGTTGCATCACGTTTTGTACTTTCTGCACTTTTTGTAGCTCTTAGGGTCCGAGCTGCTCGCTGTCGGCCATTGCCGTGCACTGCTGCTACTGCCACGGCTCACGGCGGCTTCACGTGGATCAAGCAGCTTGCACAGTGATTACTTTCAGGGGGAAAATCCTCAAACGGGGCGAGAGATAAGCTCTTTTTAATATGACGCTACCTTCGCCGTCAAATGCGCTGCGATAATAACATTATATTATTGCACATGGAAAGGCACATGCAAACATTTTGCAGCGTGACCTTCTATTTCCCTCGTGCTTAGCTTCATTGGGCGAGTTGAATTTCCCACAGCTGTGCGTGCACATGCGCATGAAATTCATTGACATCATCATGAAAGGGGATAAATGTGAGTGGGGTGGGAAAAATTGTTGTGTTCTCTTTTGTTATCGCCAATCCTTGCAGGCATTGTAACACACAGCAAAGGTTTACATTCCCACTTATTAGTCTTGAACTGAACAGAATTAAAGGCCTACTGAAACCCACTACTACCGACCACGCAGTCTGATAGTTTATATATCAATGATTAAATCTTAACATTGCAACACAATTTAGTTTACTAAATTGCAATTTTAAATTTCGCTCGAAGTATCCTGTTGAAAATGTTGCGGTATGATGACGCGTGCGCGTAACGTCATGGATTGTAGCGGACATTTTCATCCAGCACCGATCCCAGCTATAAGTCGTCTGCTTTAATCGCATAATTACACAGTATTCTGGACATCTGTGTTGCTGAATCTTTTGCAATTTGTTCAATTATTAATGGAGACGTCAAAGAAGAAAGATGTAGGTGGGAAGCGATGTATTGCGGCCGCCTTTAGCAACACAAACACAGCCTGTGTTTCCTTGTTTACATTCCTGAAAGCTGACGGTGAAGCTTTACTATGTAACAGAGCGGTCAAGCGAACATGGTTCGCTACCACATGTCAACCGGCAGATTTCGGTGAGAAAATGGTGGAAATAAGTCGGCTCTTACCGTAGACATGAGCGGAGAGTTTGCGTCGTTCCTCCAGCAGCTGTGGACTCTCTTGCCTCCTCCCACCGGCCGCCCCCGACCGGCAAATGCTTACACAGTGGAGGAGGGGAAAAAAAAAAATCTCAGCCCGGCTTCCTTGCCTTGTCGAGAAACGTGGCTGCCCTCGGAGACACTGGTTGTCACCACACCCGTGGCTACACTCCTCCAACTTTCAGGTACGACCATATAATCTTGCTAAAACACTAGTAACACAATAAGCAGTTAAGGGATTTTCCAGAATTATCCGGTATAGCTCGGTTGGTAGAGCAGCCGTGTCAGCAACTTGAGGGTTGCAGGTTCGATCCCTGCTTTCGCCATCCTAGTCACTACCGTTGTGTCCTTGGGCAAGACACTTTACCCACCTACTCCCAGTGCCACCCACACTGGTTTAAATGTAAAAATTAGATATTGGGTTTCACTATGTAAAGCGCTTTGAGTCACTAGAGAAAAAGCACTATATAAATATAATTTACTTCACTTCACATACTAGTAAATCTGTCTAATAACATCTGAATTGCTCCCACTGCCCTCGTCTTTTTTTTTTTTTTTTTCCCCTAGTCCTTCACTCTTACTTTCCTCATCCACAAATATTTCATCCTCGCTCAAATTAATGGGGAAATCGTCGCTTTCTCGGTCCGAATCGCTCTCGGTGCTAGTGGCCATGATTGTAAACAATGTGAGGATGTGAGGAGCTCCCCAACCAGTGACGTCACGCGCACATTGTCTGCTACTTCCGCTACAGGCAAGGCTTTTTTATGGAGCGACCAAAAGTTGCGAACTTTATCGTCGATGTTCTCTACTAAATCCTTTCAGCAAAAATATGGCAATATTGCGAAATGATCAAGTATGACTCATAGAATGGACCTGCTACCCCCTTTTTTAATAAGAAAATCTCATTTCAGTAGGCCTTTCAATGAATAATAAAAAAAAAGGCTTTTAAACAAACTTGGCAACATTTTTTGAGAAGTAATATTGTATAAAGGCACAGCAGAATATGGAGGACACCTTTAAGTGCTGAATATTTCATTACTGTCTGGTTGTTTGTGTGTGTATTTCTCACAGTCAAAGGGTTCACTTTCAGAAATCTCACAACAATTGAGGTCACCACTGTATAATAAAATGCACCATTGTCCAGAAGTCCTCCTTTGCTTGGACATGTAGTTTGAAGCAAAATAAATGGGAAATAGATTTTTGGGAGTATTAATAGATGATAAAATTACCTGGAAATCTCATTTACAAAATATACAACATAAGGTGGCAAAAAAAAAATTCAATAATGAATAAAGCAAAATACGTCCTGGTCCAAAAATCAATTTATATTCTCTACTGCTTGTTAGTGTTACCATATCTGAGTTATTGTGCAGAATATGGGGAAACCACTACAAATGTGTGCTACATTCGTTAACTGTGTTACAAAAAAGATCAATTAGAATAATACATAATGTTGGATATAGAGAACATATAAACCCTTTATTTATTGAGTCAAAAATATTAAAGCTTGATGATTTGATAAAATTGCAAATTATAACATACGTACTACTAAAGAATGTACAACAATTCTTCTCAACTAAAGAGGAGAAATATAACCTTGGAGGAAAATCTAATTTAAAACATTTGTATGCACGTACAACACTTAAAACGTTCAGCATGTCAGTATGTGGAATTTAATTATGGAATGGATTAAAGGCCTACTGAAACCCACTACTACCCACCACGCAGTCTGATAGTTTATATATCAATGATGAAATATTAACATTGCAACACATGCCAATACGGCCTTTTTGGTTTACTAAATTGCAATTTTAAATTTCCCGTGAAGTGTCGTGTTGAAAACGTCGTGGAATGATGAGGCGTGCGCATGACGTCACGGACTGTCAGGAAATATTAGCGCAGCACTATTTGCGGTTAAAACTCGTCTCTTTTCGTCACGCAATTAAACAGTATTCTGGACATCTGTGTTGCTGAATCTTTTGCAATTTTTTAAATTAATAATGAAGTGGAGTTGGGAAGCTTTAGCTTTTAGCCACACAAACACACTGTGATTCCTTGTTTAAAATTCCCGGAGGTGAAGCTATACTATGGATCAGAGCGGTCAAGCGAACATGGATCCCGACCACTTGTCAACCAGCAGGTTTCGGTGAGAAAATTGTGTTAAAAAGTTGCCTCTTACCGGGGATCTGTGGAGTTTGCGCCGTCCTTGTATCTGCCGCCGACTTCCCTCAGACACTGGCCTCAAGACACCCATGGACACACCCCTTCGACTATCAGATTCTATTTAATCTCACTAAAACACTAGCAACACAATAGAAAGATAAGGGATTTCCCAGAATGATCCTAGTAAATGTGTCTAAAAACATCTGAATCCGTCCCATTGCAATCGCCTTTTTTTTTTAACTTTATTTTAATTTTTTTATTATTTTTTTAGTCCTTCGCTATTAATATCATCATACACAAATCTTTCATCCTCGCTCAAATTAATGGGGAAATTGTCGTTTTCTCGGTCCGAATAGCTCTTGCTGCTGGAGGCTCCCATTAAAAACAATATGACGACGTGAGAAGCCCTCACCCTTGTGACGTCATCGTTTGCGACTTCCGGTAAAGAGAAGGCTTTTTTATCAGCACTAAAAGTTGCGAACTTTATCGTGGATGTTCTCTACTAAATCCTTTCAGCAAAAATATGGCAATATCGCGAAATGATCAAGTATGACACATAGAATGGACCTGCTAACCCCGTTTGAATAAGAATATCTCATTTCAGTAGGCCTTTAAGTAAAGAAGTTATACATTGTACTGATATGGTCCAGTTTAAGAGGCTGTTCAAATTAATAGTGCTTACAAAGTACAAAGAAGAAGAATTATGAGAAACACTTTCAACCTTATTGAAAATAAGATCTTCTTCATCACAGTATGTTAATAATGACTGAATTAATTAATTACATGTTACAAAACTGTTGTGTTACTCATTCACGGATGTCATTTTGCTATTTTGCTGTAAAGAAGATCAGTGAATGAATGTATATATTTGTGAACGCTCTGACGTGGGAAAGGGGTAGGATTAAATACGCTTTGATTCTTCCTACTGCTTTTCGGACATGATGTATTGTGATATGATATGAAATTGCCTAATGTATAATGTTGTAGGTATGTCATGTTCGAAATAAACTAAGAAAGAATAGTGATGTAGAGTAGCCATATTAAAAATATTATGCTTTTGTAATCGGTCGAAATAGCTTATTTTCTATAACAAATTAATCCTGTTTTACTTGTATTTATAATGTTTATAACCAGACGTCAGCAGGGGGCGCACTGCTCATTGCATCACAAATATGTGTGTGGCTAAACGACAGAAGAAGTAAACATGGATAGAGTCAGTATAATGGAAGATACAGCCGGAGCGCTCCTCGTCACTTGTCAACAGGTAAACATAATGTAAACTTATCAAGAATTTAAAGTCCACAATACATGTTACAGTGTGCGTAGTTTGACAAATGGTTGTGTTGTTCAGAAGTAGACGCTCTTGCGGACCGCAAGGTTAACAAACATGGCGGATGCTAATTAGCCTAAATACATGCCTTCCTTCCTTCCTTGTGTAACAAAGTCAAAACAAAAATGTGTTTTCCACCTGTATATGTTTGTTAAACTCAAAGGGTCACAATGTGTTTGCGTTTGGTAGCATTGTAATTCAGCTATAAAAATAAACAGCTTTGTAAGTATACAAAATTAAGATTTCTTACGCTAATGTTAATTAGCTAAAGCGCGATTATTAAACCAGTTCCGTTTTGAGTCGCTTCCGGTTTTAATGTAATTTCAAAATAAAACCGTGTCGTAAAGTTTGGTGATGCTAGAGCAGGGGTAGGGAACCTATGGCCCTAGAGCCAGATGTGGCTCTTTTGATGACTGCACCTGGCTCTCAAATAATTTGTAGCTGCCATTGCTTAACACGATAAGTAATGAATAAATCAATCAATCAATGTTTACTTATATAGCCCTAAATCACTAGTGTCTCAAAGGGCTGCACAAACCACTACAACATCCTCGGTAGGCCCACATAAGGGCAAGGAAAACTCACACCCAGTGGGACGTCGGTGACAATGATGACTATTAGAACCTTGGAGAGGAGGAAATCAATGGATGTCGAGCGGGTCTAACATGATACTGTGAAAGTTCAATCCATAATGGATCCAACACAGTCGCGAGAGTCCAGTCCCAAGCGGATCCAACACAGCAGCGAGAGTCCCGTTCACAGTGGAGCCAGCAGGAAAACATCCCAAGCGGAGGCGGATCAGCAGCGCAGAGATGTCCCCAGCCGATACACAGGCGAGCAGTACATGGCCACCGGATCGGACCGTACCCCCTCCACAAGGGAGAGTGGGACATAGGAGAAAAAGAAAAGAAACGGCAGATCAACTGGTCTAAAAAGGGAGTCTATTTAAAGGCTAGAGTATACAAAAAATATCCGCTGGTAATCACAGTATCAAAAATGATGTTCAAAATATAAAACATTCTCATGCATTTTCATCCATCCATCCGGTTTCTACCGCACCTGTTCAAAAAGTCGCATTAATGATAAGAAGTATTTTATTTATTTTTGGCTAGCCTCAGAATAAAAATGTTATTAAAAAGATTAAGAGACTTATTATACTCTAAAAATGTTGGTCTTTCTTAAAAATGCACGCATATAGTGGTATTCAGTGTTTAAAAAAAAAAAAAAAAGCTGTATGGCTCTCACGGAAATACTTTTTAAAATATTTGGCTTGTATGGCTCTCTCAGCCAAAAAGGCTCCTGACCCCTGTGCTAGAGAGAGCGAGAGAGTTATGATAAATGCGCATGCGTCTCCAGGCTCTGCTTTTTATCCATTGATTTATCAGATTTAATTTTTTATTATCTATAGCAGGGGTGTCAAAAGTGTGCCCCGGAGGCCATTTGCAGCCCACAGCTAATGTTTTCAAGGCCCACGGCACATTCTAAAAATACAATTAAAATAAACAAAAACATATCAAAAGTGAAATAAAAAAGCTTGAAGAAAAAGTTGCAATGTTGACTAATAAAACAAAGCTGTTTTTTTAATTCCAAACTGTCATTGCTCAAAACATAATATTGAATCAAAATTAATGTTTTTATGAATTATTGACCTAGCCAAGGTTCCGATTACTTCACATCAAATATTCCAGTAAGAAAAATATTTTCGGCTAAATTTTTTTAGCCCAATGCGGTCTGCGAGTCAAAAAGTTTGGGGACCCCTGGTTTAAAGTATTTATTATCACCAAGAAGTAACTGCTCACTTCAACCTCATTTCATCTGACACTCACGGTATTCAGAGAAGAAAAAAAATAGAGGCACATCATGTCTTTACATCTGGAGGGGTTTCACAAATTAAGCATTAATGGGTGAAAGACAAATGTGGACTTATTCGCCAATCGCTAAGTAATGTATTCGATTGACATAACAAGTGCTCTGCTGCTGTGATCGTGACACTAATTGGTTTCCTGCTACAAATATTACTCTCATCTGCAATTCAAGGCTGCAGTTGTTTTAATGGTGTGAAGTTCATATTTTGTCTCATTATTTAGCCATAAATGACAAGGTTGTTCAGCAATGTTTACTAGCGATATCAAGATTCTGTATATACTGTTGAGCCTACGTGAGATTTATTTATCGAGTTTATTAATACTATTGAGGACATTTTCTTCATGATAACAATTATCACCAAAGACCCGAATGACCAATGTGGTCATCCGGGTCGAATAGAGGACTTCGCTTTCCTGCACAACAACAACAACTAAGCTTTTAGTTTCTGTTCTGAAGATAGACATTTAAAATAATAAACAAAATATTTATTACTAGATCTTAACATTTATTTGCAAGACCAGTTTTTTTGTTATATTTAGGTATAGCAACCACAGGAGAACACAAACTAATGTGATTTATTGTATTTTCTGTATGTTTAAATCTGCTATCAAACACTACTAAAATATCCATTCATCCATTTTCTTCCGCTTATCCGAGGTCGGGTCGCGGGGGCAGCAGCCTAAGTAGGGAAGCCCAGACTACTCCCTCTCCCGAGTCACTTTGTCCAGCTCCTGCTGGGGGATTCCGATGTTTCTAGACGACTAATTTAGTAGAGAATAAACTTGATTGCATTACAGAAAGTTTCTCAATTTTCAAATAAACATTTTACAAAGCGATCCCTGGAGGCACAAGCATGGTCTGATTGTATTCCATAAGATGATGAAAGTTATATTTTTAAGAGCCATTTCCTTGGAAGCAATTTAGTTTTTTCCCCTGACTTTATTACCTCTATGTAAGCTCTTTCCTATCTACCCTTTTAAACGACTGGAACACCAAAGAACAGAACAGCGATACTGCATCTTCTGCTCAAACTCTACACCAGGGGTCGGCAACCCGCGGCCCCAGAGCCGCATGCGGCTTTTTGGCCACTCTGATGTGGCTCAGCTACATAATCGCCGATCCCCCCGAACTTCTCCCGGACATCACCCGGGGTTAACATTCTCCGATTTTCACTTGGACTACAATATTGAGGGCGTGCCATGATGGCTTTACTTTTAACGTCCTCTACAACATGTCATCGCGTCCGCCTTTCATCATGCTATTTGCGTGCCGGCCGGCCGGACGCATGCGTTTCGCTGCTTTAATCGTCACACGTACGAGATTGCAAGGCATACTTGGTGATACAGGTTACACTGAAGGTTGTGATATAAACAACTTTAACACTCTTACTAATATTCGCCACACTGTGAACCCACAACAAACAAGAATGACAAACACATTTCGGGACAACATCCTCACAGTAAAACAATATAAACACAACATAAAAATTACCCAGAATCCCACGCATCCATGAGACTTCCTGGCTATATTATACACACCCAACCCCGCCCACCTCAACCGACGCACGGAGGGGGGGGGGGGGTTTGGTGCTAGCGGGGTGTATAATATATCCAGGAAGTGTCATGGATGCGTGGGATTCTGGTTAATTGTTATGTTGTGTTTATGTTTTCTTACAGTGCAGATGTTCTCCCGAACTGTGTTTGTCATTCTTGTTTGGTGTGGGTTCACAGTGTGGCGCATATTAGGAAGAGTGTTAAAGTTGTTTGTATCACAACCTTCAGTGTAAACTGTATGGCTGTTGAACAAGTATGCCTTGCAGTTGTGTACGTGTATATGCGGAAGCATCAAACAACATGTCACAGGGCTGGCAAGCTGTTTGTATATGTTGTAGAAGGCGAAGGCGTCAAAGGCAATGGCTTCGTAGTACGCCCTTATTATTGTTATCTGGGTGACCATCAGCAGATATTCGAGAGAATGGTTGCGGCTCCCATTATCTTCTTTATTATGTAAAACGGGTCAAAATGGGTCTTTGAGTGGTAAAGGTTGCCGACCCCTGCTCTACATTTACCCTCACTTTTGTTTGATCAAGCTGCTTGACTATAGTGGAAATTAAGCCTCGAAGAAGGAAAACGGATGTGATGTCGTATGCAACCCACCTATAGAGGTAGTTTTATTATGAAAAGAGAAACAGTTACCACGGGAAAACTTGCAGAAGTAATGCAGCAGTCTTTTTTGTGTTATGAGCAAAATATTTTAAATTATTAAAATAAATGTATTTTACTTGGATGAGTTTCTCATCGTTTGTCTATCTTTTGTCAGTGTACTTGGTGTAGGAAAGGTGGCGCTGGACTCATGTATGGGAACATCAGCTTCCCACTTCGTATCAGTGATTGGTGCAGTGCCCCTGCTGAAGGGCAAACAGTGCAGCCCTGGTCAGCATGCTGCTGCAGGATTACTGGGAGTGTTTTTAGGGATCAATACATTTCCTCTTGCATCTCCTTGCCTCACTGTCCTCAGCCTTCATCTTCTTCAGCCACAAGTTTGACATTGTGCTATTTACGGCAACACAATGGATTTTTGCGATGAAAACAATCAATGGGGCCCAATTTACAACTCCTTGCGTTTTGTGCTTGTGTCAGCATCTTTTTCTCTGGAAAACTTTTAGTTGCGTTTTTTTTCTCTTTAAAGCTACTGCATCTTGGTTTTACTGGTAAAATATTTGCACCGCAGAAGCACAATCCTTCTATGCCTCCTTGGGTCATATTGTCATAGTTGTGTTTGTCTGCACAAACTCACTCGTGATGCGTAATTAATGTGTCAGTGTGATTTGATATTTTCCGTGCAACAATGACACTAAGTGGAACATAATTACACGTTTCCCACATTGGCTGGTCTCCATTCTTTTACATCATTACTTATGTTTTTTGTGTTTTGAATCCCTTAAGTAGGGTAACGAGTGTGCTTCGCAAATCATACGATGATCGTTATCATATGGGTTGTTGTTGTTCAATGTTCAGGGATCCCAGTGAGGTAAAGAAAAATAGAGGAATTGAAAAATATTCAAATTCAAGGGGGCCCTTTTGAAGTTTTACCAATTCTAAGATGCTTTGGAAGGCAATTTCCATAGTAATTCTGTAAAGCAGTGGTTCTCAAATGGGGGTACACGTACCCGTGGGGGTACCTGAAAGTATGCCAAGGGGTATGTGAGATTTTGAAAAAATATTTTAAAAATAGCAACAATTCAAAAATCCTTTATAAATATATTTATAGAAAATACATTAACAAAATATGAATGTAAGTTCATAAACTTTGGAAAAAAAATACAACAATGCAATATTCAGTGTTGACAGATAGATTTTTGGTGGACATGTTCTATAAATATTGATTTTAAAGATTTCTTTTTTTGTGGAGAAAAGTTTAGAATTAAGTTCATGAATCCAGATGGATCTATTACAATCCCCAAAGAGGGCACTTTAAGTTGATGATTACTTCTACAAGTTTTTCGTTTTTTTATATCTTTTTTTCCCAAATATTTCAAGAAAGACCACTACAAATGAGCAATATGTTGCACTGTTACACAATTTAATGAATCAGAAACTGATGACATAGTGCTGTATTTTACTTCGTTATCTCTTTTTTTCAACCAAAAATGTTTTTTTCTGATTAGGGGGTACTTGAATTAAAACGTGTTCACAGGGGGTACATCACTGAAAAATGGTTGAGAACCACTGCTGTAAAGAAAACCTACAGTACCAATGGTTTCTATTTATACATCTGAAAACCAAACCTCTTTAATAGTTAATTAGTTTTTGTTGAGAAACTGTCTTTGCCATATGAATATTCGCCATTCCAAGAATGTACGACATCCATGGTTTATTTAATGAGTTTAACGTTTTGTCTGATTTGAGAAAATCTCCACTACCTCACTAAAAGGCATTTAATGAATACATATGATGTGATTGCTATATTTGACAACAAATATTGTAATGGTAAAAACTCAAATATACTTAGTTAAGTCATGGCTGTAAGATTGCATTCATGGTATCTGCTGTAAGTTTGTTTGTTCAATTATATCATAAAGCTTTTCATTACATGTAATCTTAATAAATTAATGATTATACTGTAATGGTGGTGGCGAGATGAAGGAGGCAGAATGACTGTGCACAAGTCCATCCATCCATTTCCCACTGCTTGGCCCTTTTTTGGGGTGGCGGGGGGTCGCTGGAGTCAATCTCAGCTGCATTCGGCCGGAAGGCGGGGATACACCCTGGACAAGTCGCCACTTCATCGCAGGGCCAACACTCTGCCTTTTATTTATTTTCACAAAGCAAGTATTGCATATAGGCAGGAGCACAACTGATGAGAATAGCTATTCGAACACTTACTTGTTTCTTCTTTGCGCCAAGACACCCTAACCACAAGGCCACAGTGAGCTTGCCACTGTGCCCTGGAAAGTGTGACAAACCTCACACATGGGACAGTTTAGTAAGTATAAACGGGGACGGAGTGGCCGTGCCAGCAACCTGAGGGTTCCTGGTTCGATCCCCACCTTTTACCAACCTTGTCACATCCGTTGTGTCCTTGGGCAAGACACTTCACCCTTGCTCCTAATTGGTTGTGGTTAAGGCCTTGCATGGCAGCTCCCGCCATCAGTGTGTGAATGGGTGAATGTGGAAATAGTCTCAAAGCGCTTTGAGTACCTTGAAGGTAGAAAACCCCTATACAAGTATTACCCATTTACCATTTAAACAGTTTAGTTATATTGTAAAACTTACAAACGTTGCTTGGAGTGATGAATGAAGAATCCATAAGAGTTGGTACGCTATGGACGGCTAGAGGACTGAACGACACTTCGGTTGAAATTTTAAAAAAAGCGCTGCCGGTAAATGAAAGGACACGGCAGCACCTGCATTGAGCGAACTCGTCCAAAAACAAACAACAAAACACATTTTTTTGTGTTTTTGCCATTTTTTCTATAACATTTTTTGGATTATAGCTGCAAGCGAAAAAAAAAAATAGCCGTTTATGATTGATAAAAACCCCAAAAACTAAAAGGAAGAGAACCACTGTTTAAAAGCCCACTTGTGTTTCTTCACTGATAAGAGTGTTCTGGCAGGTGTTTACCAATTTTTTTGGTAACAATACAGCAGTCAATAATTCAGCAGTCTTTGACCACACTGTAAAAACGCCTCTGTGTCATATTTCTCTGAGTATGTATTGATTAGGATGTAACAATAACACTGTTATTGTGACCAAAATGATCATTAAAAGACAAAGTTATTATTATTGCAGTATTGTTGAATGTGATCAAAAAGTAATTATACAACACACTAAATTATTATTTTTTTCTAAATAACTATAATAGATAGACACAATTTTTGAGAAAAACACACTATTTTGCAAGTCTATAAATGTTCTCATTCATCCAGGTCATTGTCATCTCAGGACATTCAATCGATCGGAACTGGACTGTTTGGTTTGTCTTAGAAGATGTTTCGCCTCTCATTTGAGTAGGCTTCATCAATTCGTGCTCATAAACCTAGATAAGTTACTTGTTGGAGGCTAAATTGCAGTCAATTTTGCATGTTTTTATGCTTCACCGGTTGTGTTTTGATCTTAGTATTTTATCTATTTTAATGGATAAGTTTTTATTTTAAATCTTGATTTGTACTGTAGAACTATGAGATGTATTTAAATGAAAAGTGCATAACAAATACCAACTATTATTTAGCTGTCCTTGAACGCACTGTAAAAAACATCTCCATCCCTTTTCCTGTGAGAAAAGAACCAATTATCATAATTCCCTGCTAAAAGAACAGAGCTTGGGATTTCAATGTGCGCAATTGAATTGCTTAGTTGCTCAGACAGTAATGTTTTTGCATTAATTAACATTGGGGTATGTTGTTTCATAATGGGGAAAGACGTCAATGTTTCTTGTTTTTATGTTAACTTTTAAGTTAGGGCTGGGCGATATATCGATATACGCGATATATCGCGGTTTTGTCTCTGTGCGATATGGAAAATGACTATATTGTAATATTCGAGTATACGTTATCACGCAGTTGTTATTAGCTGCACTCCTTCTTGTGTTTCCTTCTGACAGAGTGTAAGCGCAGGTTCTTACATACGTCACATACTGTCATGTCATACGTCATATACGTATACGCCCTCGCCCAGCAGAGAGGTAGCAGCGTGGCTAACGTTAGCCGTGATGCTAGCGGAGTGTTGCGAAGGTGCGAAATAAGGTGCAAATCTGGTACATGAAGGAAGAATTAATTCCCAAGAAAAACAGCAGGGGGTCCATCGTCTGGCGGTGGTTCGGCTTCAAGTGGGAATATGTCGAATGGACCACTTTAATTTGTCAAGTGTGGGGCATAAGCGTTGCTACCAAAAATAGCATTACTGCTAATATGTAGGATCATTTGAAAAGTCATCCGCTAATAACTTTAATAAATACAGTTTTGGTGAATTGACCTAGTTGTGATTTCCTTCTCTGCATGAAAGTTTCAAATGATCATATGTTAATGCAGTATGAACAAGAATGTTTTAATGTAGACACATAGAATCATCATCCTGCTGTGAATATATGTATCAAGTGTTCATTCAAGGCTAAGGCAAAATACCGAGATGTATATCGTATATCGCGATATGGTCTAAAAAATATCGTGATATTAAAAAAGGCCATATCGCCCAGCCCTAATTTAAGTGCATGTGCCTCACAATACGAAGGTCCTGATTAATCCTGAGTTCAATTTCGGGATCTTTCTGTGTGGAGTTTGCATGTTCTCCCTGTGACTGCATGGGTTCCCTCCGGGTACTACGGCTTCCTCCCACCTCCAAAGACATGCACCTTGGGATAGGTTGATTGGCAACGTTAAATGGGCCCTATTGTGTGAATGTGAGTGTGAATGTTGTCTGTCTATCTGTGTTGGCCCTGTGATGAGGTGGCGACTTTTCCATTGTGTATCCCACTTTCCGCCCAAGTGCAGCTGAGATAGGCTCCAGCACCCCCCGCGACTTCGAAGGGGACAAGCGGTAGAAAATGGATGGATGGATTTAAGGTAGCGCGCTAGAGGAAGTCCGTCTGTGAGTTTATCAAAGTGCTGCAAGTCAATCACGGTTTTTTGATCATTTTATTTGAAAACAATTCTACCACGGTTATCGTTAATACTCTTTATGGGTACATTCCTATGGGCTATTCATATCAACAAAAGAAAGAAACTATCCGCTGTTCACCGTCACAAAGATCACTCCACCTTTTTTATGTGCGCTCTATGTCCACATTTTTAAATTTGTATTTATTACACGCAAACGATTAATTGAAGCACTCGATTTAATCGATTAACCGTTGCAGCCCTAGATGTGATTACTCCCCCAAACGAATAGTTGCAGCACTGCGGGGAACACTGCATGTATTGACTTACATTGTATTGTTTTTAGCAGATTTAGTTAACACAATGTATGAAAGTGGCCTCTCTGCATCCTTTAATTTGCTGCAAAAAAGTGGACACCATTGAACTAAAGAGGTGAGTTCTGACCTGTTTAGTACTGCACTGAAAAGGAAATACTTTGTAGTTTGGTACTGTCGACAGATATATTCAATGCGGCGTGGTTTTTGTAGTTTTCCCACAGGGAGAGTAGAGCAGGCAGCATGTACAGGGGGATGATGTGGGATGTGGGAGCAATTCAGGCAACCAGCAGTAGGGGAGGAGGAGGAGGAGAGGCAGGGACATCGGGGGCAAAAGGCTTAACACATGGCCTGATATCGAACCATTGTAAGACCACCGTAGCGCTGACAGGGTTCTGGCTGATGTCCAAAACAACTTTCTACCATGACTGCTCATTCAAGTGGAGGGTAAATGTGCCTTTTTTCCAGGATTAGAAGGCCGCAGGTATATTCCCAAGCTGTAAAAGGTCAATTGTCATTTAGGAATACTCATTAAAAATGTCAGAGAAATGTGCATATTACCTCACTGCCCGAAAAATGGCTGTGCATTAACGCTCATTCCGCTTTTTGCAGCTGCTTTTTGGGGCGACATCGCGTTAGACGAGGAAGACCTGCGCATGTTCCAGATTGACAGGACGATAGACCTGTCGCAGCATACGCACACACACCCCCTACTGGGTGAGTGATGCATTGTGTTTTAACCGTTCAGCGGTGCGCATGCTCAGTTGTGATGGTTGATTTTGTCTCATGTGAATGTGCCAGAAGGTCTGTACGACCATGAAGTGTCAAAGAAGAGAGGGTCTTTGTACCTGCTGCTGGAGAGGATACGGCATTTCGGCTTGGGTAAGGTGATGCTCACACACTCATTGACCACACTATTGGGCAACTTTAATTAAATCTATGTGCCGTTTGATAATGCACAATTTTGAGTGATACTTTCGAAAATGAATTATTTATTAATATGTTTATTATTGTGCTCGTTGCATGTGCAAACGCCCTGCATCATACCGACAGTTCTAATATTTAAGCTCAATGCTCCAAGATCCAGAGTGGCATTAACAGACATCAAATAAGTAAATAAAACATTATAAAAATCTCTGAATTTGCTCATTTGGTTGGGACATCTTGTTGTCTCGTGGTTGATTCTTTACATGAGGTGAGAAGAAAAAGTAAAACTGAGTGCTCCAGAGAGGAAATAAATTTTGGATATAACAGGGAAAGTCACCTCGGCAGTATGGCTGTTTTTTGGGGGAGTTTTTTTAACGGACTGTAGTCAGAACAATGTGGTCTGTAAATTATGCAAAGCGCTCGTCCCCACCAAGAACGGTAATACCACACCATTTTAGATGCGCTCACCCTTTAGAGCAGTGGTCCCCAACCTCTTTGTAGCTGCGGACCGGTCAACGTTTGATAATATCTCCCGTGGCCCGGCGGGGGCGGCGGGGAGGGGGGATTAATTTTTATTTTTTTTAAAATGTTGTCATTAAAAAGGGAGGTTTTTGTCATGAAAAAGGGAGGTTTTTTTGGGTTGGTGGTCTAATTGGAAGTGTATCTTGTGTTTTTTATGTTGATTTAATTAAAAAAAAAAAAAAAGTAAATTAATAAAAAATTATTCCGCGGCCCGGTACCGGTCCGCGGCCCAGTGGTTGGGGACCACTGCTTTAGAGCACAGCTGTAACTTCTGGAAGTAAACCTGCAGAAATTACTTCTCAGTTTTCGCTGTTTACATTTTCACACTATTTTGTTACCCATTATTAGGCCTTTACTTACATATTCCTTATTTTTGCATGTTCATTTTAAGAGGTTATTGTTAAGTGTTCAATGTGGTTTTAGAATTGATTACATTGTTCCAAATGTTTCACTTCCAATAGGATTTCGATATTGAAGCCTTGGTCGATACTGATATTCATCCGTTGATGAAAATAAATTACTAAAATAGAGAACAATGGTAGGTATAAAAACACTGACCAATTTTTTTAGGGATGTAACAGTATTCTAAATACTGGCATATTTCGGTTTCAAAGTCTTCTCAATAATACCGTGACGTTTGATGGTATGGCGTGGCGCAGTGGGATAGTGGCCGTGCGCAACCCGAGGGGCCCTGGTTCAAATCCCACCTAGTACCAACCTCGTCACGTCCGTTGTGTCCTGAGCAAGACACTTCACCCTTGCTCCTGATGGGTGCTGGTTGGCGCCTTGTATGGCAGCTCCCTCCATCAGTGTGTGAATGTGTGTGTGAATGGGTAAATGTGGAAGTAGTGTCAAAGCGCTTTGAGTACCTTGAAGGTAGAAAAGCGCTATACAAGTACAACCCATTTATCATTTATTTATCATTTAAAGGAAAACTTGGTGAGTGTAGTTTTTTCTGGTGTTTTAGCGTTGCCGGGTCTGTAAAAGAACTGCATCTCCCACAATCCTCTGCGCAGCGCAGGCCGATGAAGGTGGACTGTAAGCAGGAAGTGAAGTGTGTTCGTATTTATCGTAGAAAAGGGGAATTGTTTTTTGGACCTTAAATCTGTCCATAACTGGTTGAGTTATCTTGCTAACAGACAGACAAGCACAAGCCAAAATGTAACCTCTTTGGCGGAGGTAAGAAAGTCTGTGTTCTGGCAAAGCGAAACGCACCACTTTCGTTTGAGGCATTTACAAGTCTGCACAGAGCCAGCCGGTCTAGTCACGCTGCCTGGCATACATCTTCAATCCAGCCATCTATTTTTCAACTGCTTGTCCCTCGATGTAGAGGGGGGCTAGCGGAGCCTATCCCAGCTGCACTGGACAAGTCGCCACCTCAAACCGTCGCACTGAAAAAATATTTGAACCCAACGAAGCCAAACATAAGTTTGTGAGGTATTTACATAAATAAAAAAAATATTGTTAGTTTACTTTTCTGAGAAACAATGTTTCCCAGACTGATATAAAAAAATACTACAGTAGAGGACACTGCTGCCCATAATGTAAAAGTTAAAAGACACTAAAACCTACATTACTGTTTTACACTTGTCACACACTGGATGTTTACATTGTTACTTTAAAGACATCAACTCTTAAGTTATTCTTAAATAATAATAACGAGATGTTTCTAAACAAATATTTGCAGTTATAAAAACTTTTTTGTTGTAATAAATATGACTAAAACATTTTAACATTATGTGTGTGTTCAATTACAGTGAGTGTGTTTATCCTAAACATTCCTGACACTTAATTTTACACACTATGGCATTTTTACCAAGCTTATTTTTTGGACATATACCGCAACGATATCGTATCGTGGCTTTAATAATGTGATAATATCCTTCCATGAGATTTGGTACCGTTACATCCCTTCTATTTATTAATAACTATCTCAAATGGACTTATTTTTTTAAGTTGTAGTGGAGTGGTAATTGTTTTTGGTGGTACCTGGTGGTCACAATTTATCAAGTTAAACTCACAACACAGTAAATTGAATGATACGGACACGTTTGTTACTGGATTCTTTCTACTACGCTTCTGCCTTGGAGACTTTGTATGTGTAAGTAATTTCAACTATTATTTGATACTTGTTTGTATTGATGAATGCATTTATAAGCTGCCGTATTGTTAAATTAAGTACACTTATTATGTATCTAAACTTGTGTGCTGTAGGCACGGTTAGAGTTTGTGCCACACTGCGAGAAGGTCCACGGTTCGATTCCTAGACTTTTTAGAGTTTGCATGTTTTCCCTGTGACTGCATGGGTTCTCTCCGGGTACTCCGGCTTCCTCCCACCTCGAGGTAGGCTGATTGGCAACACTAAATTGGCCCGAATGTGTGAATGTGAGTGTGAATGCTTGTTTGTCTGTGTTGGCACTGTTATGAGGTTGTCACTACCTTATAGCCTATCATGTCTACCTTTTGTAAATTCATAAAATACAAAAAAAGACTCATCTTGCGTGCTTATTGAGGGACATTTAGATATTAACTAGCTTTACACAAGTAGACACGCTGCAGGACTGCTTGTATCTTAGCGCCTGTATTACTTGTACCTATATTGTACATGCAAGCCGATATAATCCAATACATGTTTGTTTTTTTATGATATCTGATTAATATCAATATCGGATCTGGACATCCCCTACCTAGCATTAATTCAGCTCAGAAGGATTAGAACATGATATTTATTAAACACTGCCAAAAAAGACTAATTAAATTCCTCATGGAGCCCTAATTATTACAACAATGTTGCCAGTTGTTCAATTAAGTCTTGAAGGCCCTTCAACAAAATAGTCTGTGGTGAAGTGTCAATAAATGACACTTTACCAAATTCCATTATGGTCTTTCAGACTTTCTCCCCCTGAAAAACTCCAGTAAGGCAGCTGCCAGTCACAGAAGCGAAAGCGGGAAAAGCGTCAAGGCAGGAAATACTGCCAAGAGTCGCTTTCCTCGAGCGGCCACATCCCGAGCAGAGAGGATCTGGCCTGGGGGAGTCATTCCCTACATCATTGGTGGGAACTTCACTGGTAAGTAATCAGGTTATGAGTAATAAAACACACAACAATAAAGTCACTCATTTAAAGAGTGTGTTTTTCGCAGGTAGTCAGAGGGCAATGTTCAAGCAGGCCATGCGTCATTGGGAGAAACAAACATGTGTGACGTTCATCGAGAAGACCGACGAGGAGAGCTACATCGTGTTCACCTACCGACCCTGCGGGTGAGTTTTTGGAGCAACGCTTTGTGTGTCTGTGTGCAGTAGTGACCTTGTCACAGCGTGAGACGATACGCTCACTCAACAATGGCTCCGCTTTCCTTCCTGTCCTGCTCCTGTTTCCACATCCCGCCAATCACACGGCTGGCTTCTAAGTGTTTGTAGGTTTTCTATGTATGTGCAGGGGTTGACTTCACTCACTACTCATAACAATAGCCTCTTTACACAGAGATCCTGCAAAGTCAGTTTTAACACAGAAAAGCGTCCTAACCTTGTGATCATGTAATGAGGTGCATGAGCGCCAACGTCTGGTGTGGAGTATGAAACACAGTGGTACCTCAACGTAAGAGCACCCACATTTAAATGTTTTGAGATGAGAGCTGTCTCTTGGCTAATTGATATGCTTTAATTTGCAAGCAGAAATTGAACTTACAGGCTATTCATTTGTGTAACGAATGCCAAAGTGAACCCCGTAAGATCCGCCCAAAACATCCAGTCTTAAAGGGGAACATTATCACCAGACCTATGTAAGCGTCAATATATACCTTGATGTTGCAGAAAAAAGACCATATGTTTTTTTTAACCAATTTCCGAACTCTAAAAGGATGAATTTGGCGATTGAAACGCCTTCCAATTGTTCGCTGTAGGAGCAATGGCCTTTCACCCATGACGTCACAACAGGAAGCAATCCGCCATTTTCTCAAACACATTACACACACCAAGTCAAATCAGCTCCGTTATTTTCCGTTTTTTCGACTGTTTTCCGTACCTTGTAGACATTAGGCCTCGTCGGTGTGTTGTCAGAGGGTATAACAACACGAACAGGGACGGATTCAAGTTGACTTACGTGGAGTGTGCTAATCAGACATATCAATGGTCATGGCATGTTAATCAATGCTAACATGCTATTTAGGCTAGCTGTATGTACATACTGCATCATTATTCCTCATTTGTAGCTATATTTGCATCCAGCCTTTCCCTCCACCCACATTTAATGCCAAACAAACACATACCAATCGACGGATTCAAGTTTCACCAGTGGTCGAAAGATGCGAAAGTCCCTCGTTTGTTCTGTTCTCTCGTAGCATCGCTACAGACGATAGCGATGCTACGACAGAGATGTGTGGATATCCTGCGACACTCAAAGCAGATGCATTTCCAACGATAAAGTCAACGAAATCACAAAGGTGAGTTTTGTTGATGTTATTGACTTATGTGCTAATCAGACATTTGCGCATGGCATGACTGCAAGCTAATCGATGCTAACATGCTATTTAGGCTAGCTGTATGTACATATTGCATCATTATGCCTCATTTGTAGCTATATTTGCATCCAGCCTTTCCCTCCACCCACATTTAATGCCAAACAAACACATACCAATCGACGGATTCAAGTTGCACCAGTGGTCAAAAGATGCAATCGTTGGTTAGAAGGCGATCGCCAAATTCGTCCTTGTTGCCGCAGTCTGTCGTGATATGGCTCAATAGCTTCAGTTTCTTCTTCAATTTCGTTTTCGTTATCTGCCTCCAGACTCCAACCATCCGTTTCAATACATGCGTAATCTGTTGAATCGCTTAAGCCTCTGAAATCCGAGTCTGAATCCGAGCTAGTGTCGCTATATCTTTCTGTTCTATCCGCCATGTTTTTTTGTATTTGCATCACGCAGTGACGTAACAGGAAAATGGACGGGTGGATATAGAGATGGTGAAAATCAGGCACTTTGAAGCAGTTTTTCGGGATATTGCGTGATGGGTAAAATTTTGAAAAAAACTTCGAAAAATAAAATAAGCCACTGGGAACTGATTTTTATTGGTTTCAACCCTTGTGAAATTGTGATAATGTTCCCCTTTAATCACTAGCATTTGCTTGTAGCTAGAGATCGACTCAATTTTGTTTTCCAACCATCAGAAGGAAAACAATTAGTGTAAAAGAAAAAGTGGATGATATTCATAGAATTAAATAAATAAATCATCAAAAACATGACCAAGCGTGTTGCTAACTTGGCAAAGCAATTTAGAATAGAATAGAATAGATTTGAGCGTATCACTGCGAGTCTGCACCATACTGAAGCAGAATGAGACTAATTCCAGCCAAACATTATAAAATAACATCTCAACAACTGATATGTATCCATGTAAATATTGAAAACCGGGTTAATGGTGTTTTTGATGAAGAAACAGCTCTAAGGAGATAAATGGAAGAGGTAAATGCTGTACATTATTGTTACATTACTTCAAAAAAATTGTTAGTCGTACATTGTATTCTTTTTATGCAATCTTTATTCTCCAAAAGACATTAGGGATGTAACCATAAACGGTATAATGTCAAACCAACTATAAAACTCCCAGAGGTTAGTATTACTGTTTTAAATTAAAACAATTGTAAAACCTAGATTGATAACATTTTGATAAAGTTACGGACTGATGCCATTGCTCATTTACTGGAGAAGCAAGCTATCACTAGCTAGCTTAAATCCTAACAGGAATACAAGAGGCATTAATGTCTTTCACCATTAAAAAATCTGATTGTGAGGCCCTTAAACTCCCACTTCTGTCATAACTACAAATTTGAGGTTGAAGGTATTGATTTTTTTAAAATACCGTTTTTTTTTTCTTAATGGGATTTAAAAAGAAATGCTAATCCTTGCAGATTTACAAGTGAGTTGAGGATGTGTGTATATGTGAACTGATGCTGACGATGCTCACCAACCCGGGCTCCGTGATAGGTTGGCCGCATCAGAGATTAGACCCTTTAATCGGATGTATAAAAACCCCGCTGCTTGGATGTGCGCCGTGTGTGAGAGCGAGACCAAAGAAATGCGAGCAAAAGAGAGTCACGGTGCATGAATTAGTTGCACAGATCACGCTGCACTTTTCCACTGTTTTCAGTTTGCACGTATGAATAATTGATATATTTGCCGCGGAAACAAGTCCATCTCCTCCAGTGACTCCTGATCCAAGCTCCCGGGATAACTTGAATCAGATTTGTTAGCCTGGCACGGGTATCTCAGCTAACCAGAAAAGGAAAACGTTTGTGTGCGTGTGTGTGTTTTATTCCGTGTGTGTGTGTGAGAGTGTGTGCTGCCATCAGCGATATGCGAATTCTCACAGCTTATTCTCTTTGAGTTATGAAACCGTGGCGCTATCGGGAGCGCTGTGTGTAAATAAATCCCGCAGCTTTTCCTCTGCTGGATGAAGTACGAGGCAGGAAATCCTGACAGTGTGTGTGTGTTAATGCGAGTGTGTGTTCACCAAGCACCGCTGATGCTTGTTCCACTGCCAAATGTGTAATACTCACACTCCCTCCTCCCCCACCACCACCACCACCACCAACACACCATTACCTTCCTGCCAATCCTTCTTAGGTGTTGCTCCTATGTGGGTCGCCGCGGCAATGGGCCACAGGCCATCTCCATCGGCAAAAACTGCGATAAGTTTGGCATCGTGGTGCACGAGCTGGGCCATGTCATCGGCTTCTGGCACGAGCATACGCGTCCTGATCGCGATGATCACGTGACCATCATAAGGGACAACATCCAGCCAGGTGAGCTACCCAAGATGCATCTGGGTGTGCATTGGGGATAGGCATCATAAATAAATCGGTTGATATGTAACCCAGACAATGTTGTTGTAGCTACGCCTTCATATGTAAATGTAAATGTTTTATACTTGTATAGCGCTTTTCTGCCTTTTTTTAAGGACCCAAAGCGCTTCAACACTATTTCCACATTCACCAATTCACACACACATTCACACACTGATGGCGGGAGGTGCCATGCAAGGCGCTAACAAGGACCCATCAGGAGCAAGGGTGAAGTGTCTTGCTCAAGGACACAACGGACGTGACTAGGATGGTAGAAGGTGTGGATTGAACCAGGAACCCTCAGGTTGCTGGCACAGCCACTCTGCCAACTGCGCCACGCCGTCCCCATAAAATACATTCCACTAGGTGGCGGGAAAAACCCCATCAGTAAATTCAGCACAAAAGGCGAACTGAACTTTTTGGGGAATTTTGCATATCATTCACAATCCTTATGGGAGACAAGCACACTTGTTTTGTTTTTTAATTGCATTCGAAATTAATAAACACTTGCAAAAGTCAGCTAACTGCAGCCACTGGGAGTCACTTCTATCTGCCTATAAAGTGCTCTAATAAACCTCTATCAACGTTTTATATGCACATTACAATGTAAGTATTTATGTAGTAAGAGGCACATTCATAATAAAGTGTCATATTTACGTATTTTGATTTTTGTCAGCATACAGCGGCGTACGCATCACAATATTTGCTTTTCCCTTCAACAACAATGACACTAGTACGGATGTATGACAGACTTTTTAAGAGACAACAAAAACTACTTTGGGACAAATGATGATCCAGAACTTTACATTTTTGAGCCTGAATATACGGAGGACGAGCTACACGTTTTAGAAGCTGTGTGTTAATCAGATCCAGCCACACAAAGCATCATGTAGCAATATTTTATAATTGATATACAATATCTACAAACTACAAACATAATAAAAACTCTCAAGGGGGTGATCAAGTGTGATGGGTCAAATGCAGAGAATAATTTTGCCACAGTTAGTGTATGTGTGACTATCATTGGTACTTTAACTTTTAACTTTAAAAATCACTTGCTGTACAATGTATGTAAGTATGTACGGCAACAACCTACTATACAAGTGAGAGCCATGATATATAATCTAGAATTACCTTTCACCAGCTCAGAAGCCACAAAGCAGCAGCAGTTCAGTATTTCAATACTTTAACTGCATGAGCTTGTTAGCTCTCTGAGCTCACGGCGTTGATAAAAAAAATAAAAAAAAATAGCTCCTTTACTCGACCCCCGGCAGGAGATGGACGAAGTGGCAGGGGAGAGGGAAGTCTGGGCTTCCCTGCTTAGGCTGCTGCCCCCACGACCCGACCTCGGATAAGCGAAAGAAGATGGAAGGATTGACTTTAGTGCTTAAAATAACAATATCGATATTAGTTGGTTAATTTTCAGGTCACGAAATGTAAATGGGGCATATTTGGCGCAGATTTTGGATGTTTTTTAGAGGGCTTTATGGCCGCAAAAGATCCAATTAGCTGTACTTGCCATATTTTACGAATTACAATGCATTATACAAGACATATGTGTTCCTGTCTTACATAAAGATTGTGAATATTTCAATATTGCTAATACTTGGTTAATTTTCAGGTCACGAGATGTAAATGGAGCATGGTTGGCGCAGTTTTTGGATGTTTTTTTAGAGGGCTTAATGGCCGCAAAAGATCCAATTAGCTGTATTTGCCATATTTTACTAATTAAAATGCATTATTGAAGACATATGTGTTCTTGTCTTACATAAGGATTTTGAATAATTGGCAAAATATAAAAGGTAAGTTCCCCTTTAATAAGCTGCCATAAAAAAAAATCAAATTAATGTGAAGATAACAAAGGAAAGTGTGGGACAATTTATTTTTGCCAAACCTTATAGCCTCTACGTTAAACTGGCGGTGAATGGAGTTTGGCAAAGTTAGCGCCTTGTGGTCTAGACTCCCTTTAATTCAGCTTACATTGATTTGCTGATTGACTCAGGGATCATCACATGGCTCCACTGCCTTGTCATGAAGCATGCAGGCCCATTCAGACTTAAGATTAAGTAATCAAACAATGGTTCATGAAGATATTCTGAAGTATTGTATATTATAGTACATCACAGCAGTGGTTCTCAACCTTTTTTCAGTGATGTACCCCCTGTGAACATTTTTTTAATTCAAGTACCCCTTAATCAAAACAAAGCATTTTTGGTTGAAAAAAAGAGATAAAGAAGTAAAATACCGCACTATGTCGTCAGTTTCTGATTTGTTGGATTGTATAACATTGCAAAATATTGCTCATTTGTAGTGGTTTTTCTTGAACTATTTGGAAAAAAAGATAAAAATAACTAAAAACTTGTTGAAAAATAAACAAGTGATTCAATTTTAAAAAAAGATTTCTACACATAGAAGTAATCATCAACTTAAATGCCTACTGAAACCCAATACTACCGACCACGCAGTCTGATAGTTTATATATCAATGATGAAATATTAACATTGCAATACATGCCAATACAGCCTTTTTAGTTTACTAAATTGCAATTTTAAATTTCCCGGGACTTTTTTTCTTGAAAACATCGCGTAATGATGACGTGTATGCGTGACGTCACAGGCTGTTATGAATATGAGCTCTGCGTACACACACAGCTAAAAGTTGTCTGCTTTAACGGCATAGTTACACAGTATTTTGAACATCTGTGTTGCTGAATCTTTTGCAATTTGTTCAATTATTATTGGAGAAGTCAAAGTAGAAAGACGGAGTTGGGAAGCTTTAGCCTTTAGCCACACAAACACACGGTGATTCCTTGTTCAAAATTCGCGGAGGTGAAACTTATGTATGGATCACAGCAAACATGGATCCCGACTACATGTCAACCAGCAGGTTTCGGTGAGAAAATTGTGGTTAAAAAGTCGTCTCTTACCGGATATCAGCTGAGCTTGTGACGTCCATACAGCTGCCGTCGACTTCCCCGAGACTCTGCGCGTCAACGCCCGGCCGTGGACGTACACTTCTGACTATCAGGTACTGTTAAACTCACTAAAACACTAGCAACACATTAGTAATATAAGGGATTTCCCGGAATTATAAATGTAAATGTGTCTAAAAACATATGAATCCGTCTCAATGCAACGCGATAGCAATCATGTTTTGTTTTTTCCTAGTCCATCGCTATCAATATCCTTAAACACGAATCTTTCATCCTCGCTCAAATTAATGGGGAAATTGTCGTTTTCTCGGTCTGAATAGCTGTTTTTGTTGGAGGCTCCCATTAAAATCAATGTGAATATATGAGGAGCCATCAACATGTGACGTCATCAACTGCGACTTCCGGTAGAGGCAGGGCTTTTCTCCAGTTGCGAACTTTATTAGTGGATGTTCTCTACTAAATCCTTTCAGCAAAAATATGGCAATATTGCGAAATGATCAAGTATGACACATAGAATGGTCCTGCTATCCCCGTTTAAATAAGAAAATCTCATTTCAGTAGGCCTTTAAAGTGCCCTCTTTGGGGATCGTAATCGAGATTCATCTGGATTCATTAACTTAATTCTAAACATTTCTTCACAAAAAAAGAAATCTTCAACATCAATATTTATGGAACATGTCCACAAAAAAATCTAGCTGTCAACACCAAATATTGCATTGTTGCATTTCTTTTCACAGTTTATGAACTTACATTCATATTTTGTTGAAGTATTATTCAACAAACACATTCATAAAGGATTTTTGAATTGTTATTTTTATAATATTTTTAAAAAATCTCACATACCCCTTGGCATACCTTCAAGTACCCCCATTTGAGAACCACTGCATTATAGTATTGTGGTGTAGAATTATGGTGATGCACAAAGACTGTCATCACTTGTCATCACTCACAATACAAAAAGGTGCGTAACCGTTGTTCAATTCACACTGAAACCTGCTGTTTTGTGCAAGTGTGAATGAGGTTTATAATAACTGCCAACTCACCTGCAAAGACCCCTGATCACACCATTCACCAGCAAGGTAATAGTCTCACAGCAGGTGTTGAATAGCAGAGGAAATATGTTATTTTCATTAGGAACTTAGTGGATTTAGTGGGATTTGAGTAGAAAGACTACTTTTTGCAAGGTTTTTTTTTTCTGCGCATTTGTCTTAACTGTCATTGTGCTTCACTTAGGTCAGGAGTATAACTTCCTGAAGATGGAGCCAGGGGAAGTCAACTCTCTCGGGGAGCCATATGACTTTGACAGCATCATGCACTATGCCAGGAACACTTTCTCACGGTAAACGTCTCAGCCCAATACACCCAGTATCACACAAAAGTGAGGACACTTGTCACATTTCAGACATCCATTTTATTTTAGCACCTCAAGGGGACAATACCATAGACCAGTGCTTCTCAAATAGCGGGGCTGGCCCCCGTGAGGAGGCACGGTTAGGTGTCAGGGGGTCCCTGACACGCAAGGGACTTTCAGTATTAGCGTCCTTTTTTATTCCTGAACAATAAACAAGCCTCCAGCTCGGTGGCAGCACTGCTATAATCAATCAACAGGAATTATGACCAAGTATACATACATGACTCTTGAGTTTACCGGTTATGAGAATATAAATAACCGAGCTCGAATTTAACCACAGCAAAAGACGCGACCGCCCTTGTCACTGGCCGTAATGCCCTAAAAATTTTTACCAACAAGACCATGGCACGACCACCCTTTTTTACTTGTTCATGGACGAGGGATGTAACGGTAAACGGTATATTGATCATTTGCGATAAAATTACGGATGGTTAGTAATGCCATTTATTCTTTTTTAATTACCGAAAACCCGTCATTTATTAATGCGTTTTAGGCAACACAAAGTCACTGTCGTTAGGCTTGATAATCATGGCGGACAAGCTACACAGACTTTGCTCCGGAGTTTTCCCCTCAGATTAAACTGAATCAAGCGCTTAGTTTAACTTCATTTTCCCTCGCTTCCCAGAGTGCGTTTAGATGGCGACAGGTGTGGGCAAGATTGGAGACAGACGCACTTGTCCCCACACTAAAAGTATACCGAAGGAGAAAACTATTTGATGTTGCTTTTATTTTCTCAATATAGCTTCCATTAGCCCCTGCCTAGAAAGAACATAATGTTTGCCTTGGTGCCCTTCGAACTTGCATTGGTGCCCTAAAATATGAGCCCTCCTTTAAGGCAACATTTTCCCTTCCAACTTGCATTGGTGCCCTAAAATATGAGCCCTCCTTTAAGGCAACATTTTCCTTAACTTCATAAAGTTAACATTTGAGGCCTTATATAAGCGGTGCAAATAATAATAATAGCGTTCTCTGCCTCGACTCGTTCAGAAGTTGCACAGTCCATCTTGACAAACTTGTTTTTATCTGGTTTATAAGTAAAACGTCCATTCAAAGTTAACTGATGATTCTGAATGATTAGTTCTAGTGTAGAGAAAGATTTCGATGTTGCGTTTGTCATCACTCTTTACAAGAAGGTAAATATCTAAACGACGACAGCTCCGGTTGCTTCTTTAGGACACACTGCTACTTAGTGTTTCAGAAGAGAATTACACATCTGGCCCCAGCCCCCATGGAAGAGCTATAAATCAAACAAGGTGCCGTCAGAGGAAATGCAAGCTACGGGACGCAAGAGTATGTTCCAGCCTTGTTCCGTCCCGCAACACGCACGGGATCTGTATCCTTGTTAAATAAAACCTTTGCCTTGTTTTTAATGAATAGTTAAGCCTACTTCACTACTGCATTTTATTGTCGACATTATGGTGGTACTTGAAAAGCCAAGTGTTTTCTGAAGTGGTATTTGGTGAAAAAAGTTTGAGAACCACTGTCTTAGTATTCAGCGTGCCGTTGAAAAGTGTGTTTTGGATCCTAATGTTAGAAAACTGCCATGCGACCCAGGTTTTCCTCAAAAAATCACATCTCCCCAGTGCCAACAACACTCATGCTGGTCCAGACCATGATGCAACTTGACAACAATTGAAACCAACACACAATCATGCAGTTAATTTGTGTTGCTAGCTGTGTGTTGACTCAATTTCAATGGATTGTCGATCTCTACTGCTACACAAGCTTTTCCATGACTACTTTAAAGTGTATCAAGAGTATCACCCCTTTAGAACAGTCTTACTTAACCATTTGTTGGGCCGTGAGTCACCCCTATAGTACTGCCAAAAAATATCTGTTTCTCTGCTGTGGTTTGCTTAAGCACCAGCGGTGCTCAGTTGTAATACACATTTCCACCCTTTGTGGCGAGAAACAAACCGCTGAGGCTAGGGCTAAAGTTATAGAGAAGTTTCTTAAGGATAAAAAATATTGACTAAAGTTGTGACGTAGTATTTTCCTTTGCACTTACATTTTATTGACAGTTTATTTAAGAAACATATTGATGATTCATTTAGTTTATTATTTAGTCTATTTTTGTTAGTTATTTGAGTCCCTTATCATGCAGTATATTTACTTATTTTTCTGACCTAAACCTAAGGTTTATTTGTTTAATACAAAAAAACAATCTTTGTAATTAACACAGGGTTGCATATCATTTGACAAGGTTGTAAACTGTAAGTAGCAGACGTGTAATTTAAGAAAATCTGTTATTTTTACCATTAATTTTCGCGTCAAATAATTTCGGCGTTACTTTAAATATCAAAATATAATTTTAATAAAAATATGATCCAACCAAAATTTGTTGAATGCTTGCCACAGCCGCAGGTACTCGCTGTTCCTCTTGCCTAGGATGGGGAGACGATTAGGAATGCCAAAACAACCTCGCCCCCGCTGGCTATATTACCCTTTGGTAGCAATACATCCGACACTGATTGTCATTACTTTATTACTCCAGTACTATTGTTTTGTTCTGTATATTGTACAGTTTTTTGTATATTGTTTTGTATATTGTACAGGATTGCTTCTTGTTTTTATTGGATAGTAGTCTGTTTATTTCAATTCTTATTTTTATCTTTATTACTTATTTGATTTAATTTTATTCCATTACCGCAACTTAAGTTTGAGTCCTTAATCTTGTTATATGCAGATATAATGACAATAAAGTCCATTCTATTCTGTTCTATTCTTCTTGCTAGCTTGCTTTTTGCGCCCCTGTTTGTTCTTGAAGCCACAACATTGAAGGCTGCTAATCATATTTGAATGAGTACAATCGGAACGCTGTTAGTTCAGTAGCAGTTGTAGTTATAGAGTATTTATTAGTAACCAGCGAGAAGGTATATTCTTGACGTGACTGATTGTAAACAGAGGTCACAACACTGGCAGTATATTACTTGAAGGGGCGTGGCTACAGGATAGTGTTGCTTATTGAGAAACTTTTTCTGAGTTCTTTGAATGCATTTTATATAATTTACATTAGATTTTGATGATAAAGTGAGTAAATGATCTACTAAAAAACTTTAAAAAATATGTGGTGCATTACATGGGACATGTAAGTGTCAAAAAGATAACCAAAATAGGTTGAAAGATGACAATAAATCTTAAGGTAAAATATGCACCTAAATGTGAAAAATGTATTTTGGATTTTTTTCAAGGTTTGTGTGCCAGCACTTTGTGCTGATAGAAATTTTCCTTTTTTTATCCATGTTCCTCTTTTTCTGAAAGGGTGCTCACAACTTTGAAGTAGGCTAAATATAATTACTGAATACAGTTAAAATCAAGAGTAAGATAAAGCGTTAATGTTTGAGTGAGTCCCGGGCTCCTCTGCAGTCGAAAAGTTGGGCCCCGAAGTCAAAAAGGTTTGAAACTCTTGCTTTATAAAATATACTGTAATAAAAGCGTTTGCTGAAACATTAGGGATGTACTCACAAATATGTTATTTTGGTTAACATTCTTTTGAAAATGGTGATTTTGTTTGCACTAAAGGGGGATGTTCCTCGACACCATCCTTCCATCCAGGGACGAAAACGGCGTCCGGCCTGCTATTGGCCAAAGGACCAGACTCAGTAAAGGAGACATTGCACAGGCAAGGAAGCTCTATAGATGTCCAGGTACTGACATATATTGACTATGGTACCCCCAGTGGATGTGTATGTGTGTGCTTGTGTTTAAGATGACCTCACTGGTCACACAAAATCTATCCTCCTGGAGGTGAGAAGTTGAGTCATTTTGTTTTTTTTATTATGTGATGCGACCATTTCTTTTTGCAAGGGTGTGAGTGTGTGTTTGTCACACATTGTGTTGCGGTCACTTCCTGAACACGTTTTTGGCATTCCTCCGGTCCCCAACTAGCCGCTCTGACGTCAATAAGGGTTGGATTTGTGGCTTAGGTTTACGATCTCAGTTACGGTCATACTGAACACACGCACACTCACAAGAATATGTAGTTCAATAACATTGTATTCATCAGTTCGTTTGTTTGCAATACTTACCAGCCTCTCACTGTTCAGTGTGGAATCATCTAATATAAAAACAGATTGAGTCATACATTATATTAAAGCCCTCGAATATGTATTTCTAGATTACTTGAATTATTTTGTCAATAAAACTTCATAAGGTGAAGTGAGGGCCAAGAAACATGTTTTTGCTTAAAAAAACGGTTACATTTTTATAACGGCCATCAAAAATAACGAGTTAACTTGTGTTTAATCACAAATAATTAGCGCATAAATCATGCATTTTATCTATTTTAATGGTGAAGCTTTTATTGTTTTAAATGTTAGTTTGTATTGTGGCGCATGAAGACTTATTTAAATGAAAAGTGCATCACAAATAAAACGTTATTATTTAGTATTTCTGGCTGGCGTTGTGGCATCCTACTCTGTTCAGCGATCCTTGGACGCACTGTAAGAACCCCTTACTCTCGTATTTGTCTGAGTATAGAACAATCAAGGGTCAATGTGCACAAAAATGTTTATGTAAGTTTAGAATGGAGTATATTGTTTTTTAATGGTCAAAGACGATACCGTTAACAGCAAGCCTTATAACACACACCTCTAGTGCTGCAGCGCTTGCTTAGCCATTAGACACAACAATATCACATTATGAACATCTAACATTACAAGACAACCAAATGTGTTATTTTTCAATGTATTACTTACTTATCATTTAATTCCAATTATAGAAAGGTTTCAATCACTGGTTTGTTCAACAAAATTATATAATAAAAAAAGGGATTTTAATGTTTTTTTTTCTTGTTTTTTTGTTTGTTTGTTTAAAAAATTTACACATTTTCCGTTATTTAAAGGGGCCCTATTATGCAGAACCAAATTTTCTTATCCATTGGTATCAGCTGTTGTGAATTTGGGATCTGAATAAGTCACAACATTTGAAACCAAACCTTGGAGGCATAGCAGAGATATTTAGAAACAATCTTGCCTTCCTTCCTACTTTAGCCAAACAAGCTGTTTGTAGTGTGCACATTTGGTGATGTCACAAATTTGGGAAACCATCAGCGTATTATCCATATATAGTATAAATGTCCGCCAGTGTAGTCCACGCTCTACTCATTAAGCTCCTTTTTTTACTTTATCCTCTTGTTGTCCTCCACATCGAGAGGAGCCAGATGAGGTGTGCCGGGCATCTGGTCAGGATGCCACCCGGACACCTCCCCTGGGTAGGTGTTTAGGGCATGTCCTACCGGTAGGAGGCCACGGGGAAGATCCAAGGCAGCTTGGGAGGACTATGTCTCCAAGCTGGCCTGGGAACGCCTCAGTATCAAACGGGAGGAGCAGGACGAAGTGGCTGGGTGGGGAGAGGGAAGTCTGGGCTTCTCTGCTTAGACTGCTGCACCCGCGACCCGATCTCTGATAAGCAGAAAAAGATGGATGGATCTTGTTGTGGGGCAGACTGGGTCATATATGGACACGCATCCTTTGCTGTTGCCATTTCTAATATATTTCTGACTTATATTTGTTAGTAGACGCCCTTTGGAAAACTACAACAAAGTGGTTGGGGAGAGGATGCAGTCGAAGTTTAAGCAGTAAATAAGACCGCCCACAAAACAGCGTATCCCGAAGAGATAGTCAGAAAGTGGCTCGAAAACGATCTGTAAAAAAAATAATGAAAAATTTTTACCAAAGAGCCACCATTAGGAAGTATTTTAAATGTAGAAAACAAATCATGATGCAACCCCTTTAAGTACTGGTTCAGACATCTTTTAAGTACCATCACCATTTTAAAAGTACTGATTTGGTACGAGTATTGGTTAAAATGTAAACTATACACATCCCTAATAACAGTTTGGGCATGAGAATGTCACAAAATTTTAACAAGATCTTTTTAATATGTTCAGCGAGGTGACGTTCCACGTTCCAAGAGCTGGATTATGTAGCCGAGGATCAGACAGCCAAGTTGCCTGCCCGGGTACAAGCTGCTGAAATGAGTTTCCTCCGCCGGGTGGCGTGGCTCTCCCTTAGAGATAGGGTGAGAAGCTATGCCATCCGGGGGGGAGCTCAAAGTAAAGACGCTGCTCCTCCACATCGAGAGGAGCCAGATGAGGTGGTTCAGGCATCTGGTCAGGATGCCACCCGAATGCCTCCCTAGGGAGGTGTTTAGGGCACGTCGAACCAGTAGGAGGCCACGGGGAAGACCGAGGACACTTTGGGAAGACTATGTCTCCTGGCTGGCCTGGGAACACCTCAGAATCCCACGGGAGGAGCTGGACGAAGTGGCTGGGGAGAGGAAAGTCTGGGCTTCCCTGCTTAGGCTGCTGCCCCTGCGACCCGACCTCGGATAAGCGGAAGAAGATGGATGGATCTTTTTAATGTTTTTCGTCACGACTTGAGGAAGTCCATGAAACTTGCTGGTGATCGCTGCTCGGTACCTTTTTCTTAAAAAGGTCGCCAGTTTGAAGCTGGGTTCTCCAATTGTCATCCAATGAAATCCTATATCCAATTCATGGTGGCTGTGGAGCAAACTCCTGACCAATCGCAACAGAGTAACATACAATATATATGAAGTGTGGACATGTCACAACATGAAAAGTTCAAAGGGTGCTGCGAGGACAAATTACCGGTAATAAGGAATTCCCTAAAACAGCATAATCTGCATGAAAGGACATGGCGCACGGATACAAGTGATGGTACTCGTGATGGTTTGTCATACAGAGTTATTTTTGATATTTCAACCTCATGTAGCAAATTTAACTTTGCTTGCCTTCGTTTTAAACAGGGTAGAGTGAGTCAGACTGAGAATTAAAGCTGTATAAATATATTATTATTATAAAAATGTTTTTTTATAGAAGTGTAGATCTGTTGAGCACGTTCTTTCTGCGGTTTGTTTTAAGCTCCTAACTGATTTTTTTTTTTTGTATTTTCTTTCCAAGTCAGTTCTGCAGTCCTAACTAACAACTGCCACACGGAAAGCTTACAGATGGAAAAAAAAGTACCATGTAACAATGTAACATTGTATGTCTTACAGCATGTGGAGAGACGCTCCAGGATTCCACAGGCAACTTTTCCTCTCCTGGTTACCCCAATGGATACCCTTCATACACGCACTGTGTGTGGAGGATATCAGTTACACCTGGGGAAAAGGTGCATGCACAAACTCAACAACAGCAGCAGCTAAGAGTTGAAAGACCTCAAAAGTGCTACCGTTCTGTTTGTCCTTCTTTCTGGTTTTCTCCAGATTGTTCTCAACTTTACCACCATGGATCTGTACAAGAGCAGCCTGTGCTGGTACGACTACATGGAGGTCCGTGATGGCTACTGGAGGAAGGCGCCTTTGCTGGGTGAGGGACAACAACAAACAACCTTTTTTTGTCGCATAGTTGCACCATCATTATTATGAAGGCAAAAATGAAAAACATTATAAGCAATGTATTTTATTCATACCCATATCCACAAGTTATTTCATATTCTACAGTATATGTAGTAATTCTGAATTGTGCGTTATATAACTTATTTATTGTTATTGAGTTCATTACGATAATTTGAAAAGGAGAGTCAGGACAGGAAAAGCTTGTGCTTCTTCCTACTCCTTTTTCAACTTAATTCAAATTGATGTATGAATTGCTTTAAATTTGTTTGTCCAAATAAAGTCGAAGTCAAGTCAGTATATAAAATGCTGTTAGTTTTTTTCTTTATTTATAATAAATATTTTCATTGTGTTTTCCGAACATTAATTTATTTGGCGCTACCTTGTTCATAAACACATAACGCAACTTGTCTGCCAGACCATAAGAAGACAAAGCGAGGGGGATTTGTTTTGCCAACTTAAAACATGTGTCACTATATTGTGAGTAATTGGAGCCCTCTACATATTTTTTTTTTTTTAAAAGCGACCAGCGACAAACCTGGTGAAGAGACTGACATAAAAGTATGTATCGTTCCTCTTAGTGGCGGGTGCTGCTGTGAGCCCTTCCTGCATCTGAACACATTTACAGGCAGCTGTTTGTAAAATAAATAAACAAAAACAACAAAAAAATAGAGACCAGACAAAGTTCATTTGTAGTTGTAAACATATTTGTTTTGCTTTTCATGTTTTTTACTACTTCATTATTTAACGTTTGCCACTTTCCTCCAATAATCTCATCATAGATAAATCAAAAGTCTTATCAAGTCTGTGTGTGTGTGTTACAGGCAGGTTTTGTGGAGACAAACTTCCTGACGTCTTGACCTCCACTGACAGCAGAATGTGGATAGAGTTCCGTAGCAGCAGCAACTGGGTGGGGAAAGGCTTTGCTGCTGTCTATGAAGGTAACCTCCTCAGCGAATCACAACATAATTGATAAATTGGAGTTGTTGCACACACCCTGACATAACAGGATGATGACAACACGTCTCTCTTGTCTGTCCCCTGCAGCTATCTGTGGTGGGGATATCAACAAGGACTCGGGACAGATCCAGTCTCCCAACTATCCCGACGATTACCGACCCTCCAAAGAGTGCGTGTGGAGGATTACCGTGTCGGAGGGATATAACGTGGGCCTCAGCTTTCAGGCCTTTGAGGTGATTGTTTTCCCCTCATTACAGTTTTGGGGGATATAATGCATGGTCACAGAGAAGGATGAATGTCTTAAAAAAGTTCCATGAGTCTGCGAGTGAATGTCTGGGTTACATTTCATGCTTAAAAATTTAACATGGTGTTGCGCGTCTTGGTGCACATTATTGTGTGTTTGTGTATGGACTGTCCAGTTTTTGTTTTTGTTTTTTATTAAGTCAATTATGCAAAAATACATTAATGTGTGTACTTTGATAAAATAACATTATGATAATGAGAACTAAAAATAATTGTCATTATATAATGTGTTGCACTGCTAACACAAAGCAATATTTTTATAAAACCTTTCTGGTAGATTGAGCGACATGACAGCTGCACCTACGACTACCTGGAGGTGCGTGACGGCCCGCTTGAGACAAGCCCTCTGATTGGACGTTTCTGCGGCTACGACAAGCCTGAAGACGTGCGCTCCACCTCTCACACTCTCTGGATGAAGTTTGTCTCCGATGGAACGGTCAACAAGGCAGGCTTTGCAGCAAACTTCTTCAAGGGTAGGTAGTTTTTCATGCTGAATTAAGTTACATTGCAACGTTCGTAAGTGTCCCATACAGCTGGGCTATATGGTTGAAAACTATAGCACGATCGATAATTATTGATATTTTTTATTACCTATCGAAACCATGACTAGGTGAAAAATATATTAGCGTAAATTCTGGACTATAAGCCGCTACTTTTTTCCTACGCTTTGAACCCTGCGGCTCGTAAGAGGGAGCGGCTAATTTATAGATTTTTCTTCGCTGACGGTAGTAAAAAAAAATATTTGATTAAAATTTGATTTGTGCTATGGCTCCATCTTTTGGAAAAATGTGCTCACTGCAGGTGCTGCAGTGTCTTTCCATTTATCTGTAGTGCTTCTTTTTTTTTTTAACCAGAGTGGTGTTTAGTCTTCTCGCCGTCCATAGCGTTCTACTCATATAGATTCTTCATCACTCCAAGTAATGTTTTTAAGTTTTAAAGTATAACTAAAACTGTTTATACTTAGTAAACCACTCATGTGTAATGTCTATAAGAGTGTTTTCATGCATATTTTTACGTCCTATCGTAATGTAATGATGCTAGTGGCGTTAGAATTAGCTAATATGCAAACATGTTTACGAGTGTCTGTGTTAGTATTATTTACTTACAACAATATTTTTTTTGTATTGTTTCAGTTTCACAAATTCTTCAGTAAACTCACCAAAACGTCTCCAGGGAGTTATTGAGTCTGTTTAGCTGATTAGAGAGCTAGCTTCCGCAGCTAGTTGGTCCATAACTTCTGTTTTGTTTGATCAGCCGTTTTACTGCCGTGTTACAGATACCGTTTGGAAACAATTAAGGAATGTAAATAAACATTCACTGCACCTGGGGATAGGTTCATTGGCAACACTAAATTGGCCCTAATGTGTGAATGTGAATGTTGTCTATCTGTGTTGGCCCTGCGATAAGGTGGCGACTTGTCCAGGGTGTACACCGCCTTCCGCCCGATTGTAGCTAAGATAGGCACCAGCGACCCCAAAGAGAATAAGCGGTAGTAAATGGATGGATGAATCTTACTTTGTGAATAACTCATTTCGCAGCTTATATATCTGCGGCTTATAGTCCAGTGCGACTAATATATGGAAAAATATTTATTTCTTCTAAAGTGTAATGGGTGCGGCTAATATCTCGGTGTGCTCTGCAGTCCGGAAAATACGGTAAATATAACACTTTTTTTTATATGCATCTTTGATATGCAAATAACCCCCTCAGCTATCGCGGCAGAAAGGAAATTAAATGTCAACACAACCATGGAAAACACTTACTAATGAATGTCAATAAAATTCTAAAATCACATTGAACACTTAACAATAACCTCTTAAGATGAAGGTGCACAAATAAGGAGTACGTAAGAAAAGCTTCATGAATTGAAACACAATAGTGCAAAGTGTGAGAGAATAACTTTTCTGCAGGTTTAGTGCCCTGAAGGGTGAGCCGTGATAAGATTTTGTTGTATTACTGGTTTTGGTGGGGACGAACACCTTGCATAATTTACAGACCAGATTGGTCTGACTGCGGTGACTTTTCCTGTTTTATCAACAATTTCTTCGCTCTCTGCAGCACATATTTTTTACTTTCCCTTCGCACTCCATGCAAAGAATAAACCGCGAGACCACAAGATGCAACCAAACGTGATAGTTGATATTGTTTCCTGATTGGCTGTAAGCGTGTCACTCCCACGGATCTGTGATCACTTCTTGCTTTGATCAATAATCAGACAGCAAATGTCCTTGTTCATGCAACCAACCTTGCTCTGTGACTTCCGGATTTTTCTGACGACGAAGAAGAAAAAAAAGTAACATTTTATCGAACAATTTTTTTATTACTATTGATTGTGTCTTTTGTAATACATATTGATGTCATATTATCGCCCAGCTCTAGTGTCAAACAAGTGCTAAGATTGCTATTTTTACAAACATGACGTAAACCATCCTTAATTATATTAAACATTTATTAAATTGCAAATTAGCTTGGAATGAACTTGGAAACATCTTTCTTTTCATTAAAATTAGGAACTTTTGACCAGTATTGTAGGGCAGTGGTTCTAAATTGGGGGTACGTGTATCCCTGGGGGTACTTAAAGGTATGCCAAGGGGTATGTGAGATTTTTTAAAAATATTCTAAAAATAGCAACAGTTCAATAAACATATTTATTGAATAATACTTCAACAAAATATGAATTTAAGTTCATAAACTGTGAAAAGAAATGCAACAATGCAATATTCAGTGTTGACAGCTAGATTTTTTGTGGACATGTTCCATATATATTGATGTTAAAAATTTCTTTTTTTGTGAAGAAATGTTTAGAATTAAGTTAATTAATCCAGATGGATCTCCATTGCAATCCCCAAAGAGGGCACTTTAAGTTGATGATTACTTCTATGTGTAGAAATCTTTATTCATAATTGAATCACTTGTTTATTTTTCAACAAGTTTTTAGTTATTTTTATATATTTTTTTCCAAATAGTTCAAGAAAGACCACCACAAATTAACAATATTTTGCACTGTTATACAATTTAATTAATCAGAAACTGATGACATAGTGCTGTATTTTACTTCTTTAACTCTTTTTTTCAACCAAAAATGCTTTGCTCTGATTAGGGGTACTTGAATTAAAAAAATGTTCACAGGGGGTAGACCACCGAAAAAAGGTTGAGAACCACTGTTGTAGGGTATAGACAATAAATAAATACATGATTATTGATTCTTGAAAACTAACTAAATTGTTTATTTGTTGATTTAATGTTTGTGTTTATATATTTATATAAATAAAATTATTTTATATTTTTTTCTGCTAATTACATTTATTTTAGCACATTGTTTTTCCTTTTTATCATGAATAAAAAGATTTTGGACGTACCATTTGCATCATTATATGTGTTTGCCCTTCCTCATGTGTCCCCAAATTGTGTTCGCCACTTGGCGAGAAGAAATCATGTGGTTGTCACGCTTGTCTTCAGAGGAGGACGAGTGTGCCAAGCCGGACAATGGCGGATGCGAGCAGAGGTGCGTCAACACGCTGGGAAGCTTCAAGTGCGCCTGCGATCCGGGCTATGAACTAGCGCCCGACAAAAAGAGCTGTGAAGGTAACACTCAGCCTTACTATTGTGTGTTTTTGTGTGCGAATCATCAAGAATTACAACCCAGTGCGCTCCTCTATGTCGTAATAGCACTTTTTTATGACATGACCGCCTTGTTCCAGTGTTGCAAGCACTGTAAAAGGTCCTTTTTAATCCCTCAAATTAGATTTACGACTGCTAATGACCCACATACTTGGAGAAACAAACAAACTACTTGTGAGGCACACACATAAAATGCTCTTACAGTAAAATATTCACAATTATTATGTTTTTTCTTCTCATAATTCTTTGCACAGCTGTGGTTGCTATAGAGGAAGAAAGATGTACAAAAAGCAGATCATCTGTTAAACCCTTATTTTACTCATAATTGAAGCTGTAAAGACATATGCTATCGTTTTGCTTAGATTAATAAAAGTAATAGGGTAAAATTGTCCCCGTCATAAAACCTTCATTGACTTTCACATATATTTTCTCTTTTTTCTGCATTTGTACGTGTAAGAATTAATTAACTGCTTGGGAACAATAATATGCTACTCACCCTTAACTTTGATGACAAAGGTGGCATGTAAAGAAGTGCATGGGAGGCACTTTTTCAACATTCTTAACTGTTCTAAATGTGCATAAAGACATTCGCTGCTCGAAGTGGGACTTGTTGACCATCACACCATTCGGTTTGATTCCCAATTTTGGACGAATTATTTGATTTGGAAGCAATTCTCGTTTCAACACGAGTCTTGTAATATATTATTTGGTACATAAATTATTTTAAAACCTTTTCCAAATGGGTTACAAGTCTCAAAAGCTCTTCTACGCTGCTGACGTTCGACTTGTACGTACGAGTGTTGGCCTAAACAATGTATTTAAAAAAATATATTTTTAACATTTTATTTACAAAAATCAGACTGTTATTCGATCTAATTAAAGAGAATAGTGCAACCCAAACCCTATTGTAGGTTTAAAATACTTTGGATAGAAATTTAGGAATCATTTGAGAAGACTATAAAAAAAATAAAAAAAAAACGAAAAAGTATTAAATCAGCTATATCAATAATAATAATACAGTTTTTTATTGTTTTTATTTCAAAAATTGATTCTCAAAAGGGCTTCACGTTGGAAGAGGGGTCAGTGCGTCTGCCTCACAACACGAAGGTCCTGCAGTCCTGGGTTCAAATCCAGGCTTGGGATCTTTCTGTGTGGAGTTTGCATGTCCTCCCCGTGAATGCGTGGGTTCCCTCCGGGTACTCCAGCTTCCTCCCACTTCCAAAGACATGCACCTGGGGATAGGTTAATTGGCAACACTAAATTGGCCCTAGTGTGTGAATGTGAGTGTGAATGTTGTCTGTCTATCTGTGTTGGCCCTGCGATGAGGTGGCGACTTGTCCAGGGTGTACCCCGCCTTCGGCCCAATTGTAGCTGAGATAGGCGCCAGCGCCCCCCGCGATCCCAAAAGGGAATAAGCGGTAGAAAATGGATGGATGGATGGATGATTCTCAAAAATTATAAATCGATTTGGAATAGGAATAAATAAAAATTGCGGTTTGAATGTGAGTACATTTTTTGGAGCACCCATATTATCCACAGTACAATTTACAGAACAAAAGAAGTAAAACTTGATTAAGAACAAGACTGAGAAGCAAGTCCCTTCAAATTATTTCTCAACTGACTTCATGGCGTACAATGCGGGTCTTCTTTTTGTTAGTGTTGTCTGCATGACATGACTATATTGTTCTGAGCAGCCACTATGTTTACTTCTGGTTCTACGGTTATCATTGCTATTTTTCTCTATGCCATCACTGTTACTCTTGTTTGGTAGCGTCAGCAACAAAACATCTAAAAAGCCAAAGAAGATGCATATATTTACGTGCATTTGCCGGATTTTAATAAGCTGTCGTTTGTTATAATGTTTGCAGCTGCGTGTGGCGGCCTCCTCTCCAAGCTGAACGGGACCATCAGCACCCCTGGGTGGCCCAAAGAGTACCCCCCCAACAAGAACTGTGTGTGGCATGTGGTGGCCCCGACCCAGTATCGAATCTCCATGCAGTTTGAAGCCTTTGAATTGGAGGGTAACGAGGTGAGCGGTGCCCACTAGAGACACCTAGTGGAGGTGCGTTGTCAGGACCGTCCACTTTGTGTGTTCCACAGGTGTGCAAGTACGACTATGTGGAGGTGCGCAGCGGCCTGTCGCCGGACTCCAAGTTGCATGGAAAATTCTGCGGTACCGAGGTGCCTGAAGTCATCACCTCTCAGTACAACAACATGAGAATTGAGTTCAAGTCGGACAACACCGTGTCCAAAAAGGGCTTCAAAGCTCTTTTTTTCTCAGGTAACACTTAGCATAGCATAGCAAAATATGACCTGACATTGCATTGCAGAGCACAACAAAGACAGTGCAAGAGTACCTAATGTTATGGCCAATGGATATACGATAATTCTGTGTCCTGGACCTCCTCTGGTTCCCGGGTCACCTGCATCCACCCTCTCTCCCTCAGACAGGCCGGCGCCGTGTCGAAATCGTTTGTTTGTGTTTGAGTCGTGCCGGGACATAAAGCGTGGCCACGTCACCGACAGGCAGGCGACCTCGCCAAAGGTCCAAGGTAACATGGCCCTGCCGTCGGCATCCATCGATTGGGCTCTTGGACCGCCGTGTGGTACATGCGCTGGGAAACCGATGGAGTTGGTCTTAATGGATCATCGTCAGATCCATACTTCTCCTCCTGAGGGAAAGTTGCTCTGTTCCATGTCCATACTTCATAATAGAACAGTGTCCAAATATTATATGAACAGGTTGTAATATAAACAACACAGTAAATATTGAAAAAAGTTGTATTCCATCAGGAAAAATGTGTTTTACTAAAGTTGTGATATTAAACTAAAAGAAAAATGCAATTACTTTCTTATCTCTGTCTCACAACTTTACTTTTGTAAGTTTACTTGCATTTTGTCCTTTTAAAAAAATGATTTTTTTTACGTGATATAATATTACACCTTCTTTCCTTTAATATTGCGTCTTTATTCTCTATTACTACTTTTTTCCCTCAAAATGTTTTCTTTTTAGTAAGGCTCTAACATTACGACTTTATCTTGAATTTACTATGTAGTACTACAAACGTGTACCACACAATGTATTTTTTTTAAAGTAGATTTAAGTGTAGTTTTTGCACACCTGCCTGAAGTTATGAAACACTCAAACAGCAGTGGATTTGACAAACTGAATATTTGTCCTGAAACCCAGTATCTTTAACAATAATACTGTAAACATTAAAATTACAGATCGCTTTAACCTGTCTCCGGCAAAGTTTTCAAGCGCCACTGCAAAAATAAACCAGCCCATTGCTTTTCTTTGCACTGGCTTTTGGGCAGCTTATTTAGCAGCAGGAGTCTTCCTACACTCTAAAAAAAACACACATTCGTAGCGACACATAGCGTTTCAGGTGTCTGATAAGGTGCTCAATGTTTTTTTTTTCCCTATTCTCGTGGGATGTATGAGGAAAATATACTGCAAATATCACGTGAAATGTCTTCTGGAACAGTGAAAAAGTCGCACATGCTCAAAGTCATTTTTGGTTACGATTAGTTCAGTGGTAGTTTAAGATGTAGGAGAAAAGGAGCGCTTGATTTAATCACCATAACCTACCCTACCTACTGCTCAATATTGGTAATGCATTTTGCCTTTTTTATCGGTTGTTTCAAAGGATTTTTCGATATATCATAATTCCTCAGGTTGTGCACCCCCAATTATTACACTTTTATACATTTTTTAAATATATGATTTATTTAAGATCTTCATTTTTAACAACACATATAAAACAGTATACATTGAAATGTTGGTAATGTACACAATTTAATTCTAAGTAATATTTTATTATTATTATTTAATTGTGGCTTAAATAAAAAAGTTTAAAAAAAAATGTTTTTCTCTTTTGTTAATTTTGTTACTTCTTTTGAGTGACCTGGAATACACCAAGAAATAACTTTTTCCATATAAAATCATAGAAGTTAAATTTTAAAAAGTGCACGAAAGGCAATTAAAAAAAAAAAAAAGTTAGCCACCTGGGCAGCATGGTTGTACTGGGGTTAGTACGTGTGACTCATAATACGAAGGTTCTTGGTTCGATACTGGACTCGGGATCTTTCTGTGTGGCGTTTGCATGTTCTCCCCATGACTGCGTGGGTTCCCTCCGGGTACTCCCTCTTCCTACCACCTTCAAAGACATGCACCTGGGGATAGGTTGATTGGCAACACTAAATTGGCCCTAGTGTGTGAATGTGAGTGTGAATGTCTGTTTATTTGTGTTGGCCCTGTGATGAGGTGGTGACATGTCCAGGGTGTACCCCGTAAGAGACAAGGGGTAGAAAATGGAAGGATGGAAGTTAGCCACTGTTACATTTTACCAGGCACTTCTATTTGGCCTTAACTTTGAGTGCTGAGTCGCTTCACATACAAACTTAACTTACTTTTATTTTTATTGTCGATGTAACCAAACGACTCATAAATTAAGAATTTGGACTTAATTCTCATCAATTAGCAACATTTTTCTCATCTTCCTTTTTTCCCCCATAATATTACGACTTTTTCTTGTAAAATAATGTCCTTTTTATGAACTTTTTATTGCCTTAATTGTAGCCATCTTCCTTTTTTATTTTAATTTTTTTTTAAGTGTGTTCTTTTTTGTATCCGGTATGAATTTATAACATCTCCAAAGTGGACACACACTTCAGTTTTATTATGAAAATGGGACATTGCTATGACTTCCCTCAGTGAAATATCAACAAATATCGTATTTGTTGGTTTTGGATAATTCCTTTCTCTTTATTGTGGTTTCAGACACACACAGCGTGCGTGTGTGTGTGAGCTACCTATGTAGTGTGTCGCTGATTGCAACGTACACAAAGTGACACATTCAGATGTGTTCATTGTGCAAGAGTGGCTGAGCGACAAGCTTCCAGAATAGCTTTGGACTGGCGAGCAGCCCAAAGCTTTAGGGAGGTCCTTTCGACCTCCCTCACAGAAACGCACACACACACACACACACACAGACACACACCCCTCTAAGCCACGTGAGTGTAAGTGTGCGTGCACGTGGACACTGTGTGCTTGACCTGAGGATTGCTACAATGGACGCTGTGTGTGCCATCAGTGCTAAAGCTTCTTAGACAGCAATACAGTGAGATCGGGCACACAATAACACTATAATACCACATCAGACACACGCCACAGATACTGTACAGACACACTCTGTTTGCAATTATTACTATACCTCCCTGCTTTATTTCTGGCCTCTTTCTACAAGCTTGCCTTTTAAACTAGCTGTCATCTCTCATACTAATAGTCCTAAACTTTTTGTAGTGTGTACTCATCATGGGTTTTTTATAGCGTTTTCCTTTTTCCACTAACCAGTCCTTGAACCTCTTCCCTCCTCTTCGTCCTCCATGGTATCTGACCTCAGCACCGACGTGTGATGTGCGCTTCTGTGTGTCCCCAACAGACAAAGACGAGTGCAGTAAAGACAACGGCGGCTGCCAGCACGAGTGCATCAACACAGTGGGCTCATACGTGTGCCAGTGTCGCCACGGTTTCGTGCTGCACGAGAACAAGCACGACTGTAAGGAAGGTGGGTTGCACGCACACTGGCACGGCCCCTGGCATCAGCATCAGCATCATCACCACGGTTACCACTACAAGCAAAACATTGCGCATCGAAACGGCCATTATTATCAATATGCAAACTACAACAACCGACTGGACCTCTCCATTTGAAGATGTACGTTGGCTGGCCACAGCATTAGGTACACTTGCACAATCTATTGTCATACTGTACATCAGATCATACATGTGTACATGAAAATACATTTTCCAACATTCAATGCAATAAAAAAAAAAACATTTTGGAACTGTTTTTTATTTTGGGTATAAACATTTTTGCTTGTTTACTCGAAACCTAAATACTGAAAAATGTAAAAGTACTTGAATAAATTGAAAAGTACAGTCACAATATAAAGAAATTTGTAGAGATGTCCAATAATATCGGATTGCCGATATTATCGGCCGATAAATGCTTTAAAATGGGATATCGGAAAGTATCGGTTTTCGGCCCAGGCACATGATATCTACGGCTTTTCACACATGTGAATGCAACGCATACTTGGTCAACAGCCATACAGATCACACCGAGAGTGGCCGTATAAAAAACTTTAAAACTGTTACAAATATGCACCACACTGTGAACCCACACCAAACGAGAATGACAAACACATTTCGGGAGAACATCCGCACCGTAACACAACATAAACGCGACAGAACAAATACCCAGAACCCCTTGCAGCACTAAATATTCCGGGACGCTACAATATACAATCCCCACCCCAACCTCGCCCTCCTCAACCTCCTCATGCTCTCTCAGGGAGAACATGTCCCAAATTCCAAGCTGCTGTTTTGAGTCCTGTTAAAAAAAATATTGCACTTTGTGACTTCAATAATAAATATAGCAGCGCCATGTTGGCTTTTTTTCCATAACTAGAGTTGATTTATTTTGGAAAACCTTGTTACATTGTTTGATGCATCCAGCGGGGCATCACAACAAAATTAGGCATAATAATGTTTTAATTCCACAACTGTATATATTGGTATCGGTTCATATCGGAATCGGTAATTTAGAGTTAGACAATACCGGAATATCGGATATCGGCAAAAAAGCCATTATCGGACATCTGTAGAAATTTGTAATATTAGAAGAGTACTGAAAAGGCCCGGAATATTAATTGAATTGTGTTTTCTCATGACTCTTCTTGTAACTAAATTCTTTTACAAAATATGATTTTATTCTCCTAATATTGCAACTTCTCCTCTAACTACCGTTGTAGAGTTTCCTTAGCAATCCGTTTCAAAAGTTCAGACAGAAAAGAGAATTAAAATAAAAACCAAAACAACATTTCCAATAAGAACACCATGTGAATCCAATAATCTGTTCCAGACACCCAAAAATAGGAATACAAACACGTTTTGCAGAGAACAATTATAATTTTACCTGCAAAAAACAATGTGAAACACATAAATGACGAATGTAATAGATAGGTGAACATTTACCACCACTTTTCCTTTTCTTTTTTAAGATAAGTAAGGCAACCGTGCACTTTCATACTTTGTTACCTACATACTTAAGTTCTTGTGGTACTCTTGGGCTAAATCTTAGTTTGTTTGATAAATGTTGTCCCTTCTCATTTGTGCTAATATGTCAATAAAGTTGTGTCAAATAGTATTTGTCACCTGCTTTATTAAAGGACTATCACTCCCAACTTTCTCTGGCCCGATGGTGGCTTATTTTGCTGTCGTACTTAATTGAAAAAAATGCACTACAACAGACTTTTGCTCATAATTGTTTTCAAATGTAATTATATAAAAAGTGGAATGTAGAAAAAACAAGGTAACACTGTAAAAATGTTTTCATAAAATGTTTTGTTTTTTCCATTTTCGTACGTTTTGAACTATACACAAAATTAAGACATTCCTACCTACATTTCTGACTTTATTCCTATAATTTTTTGGCGAATTGGAATACATCTCCACTTTAGTCTTGTAAAAGGACATCTTTATACTTATGTATTTGAAACATAATATTTGATGGGTACTACCGCAGAGCTCACACAAAAAAATGTAAACGCACTGTGCTGGACCACTGCATTTGTGTAACCAACTCATAAATGTCTCACTGGGCACATTAGGTGCATGTTGTGCTTCCTCTTTGCATGTTTGTGTTGTTGCAGTTTGTGCACGAGTGACCCCCGTATATAATCTTGCACAATCATGCATATTCTGTCCCTCTTTGTGCTTTTTTTATTATGTGCATGAGACCCAGTTTGACCTACAAACCTTGCACTGTCATGTAAATCCATCAAGTCATGTCATCACAATATTTGGTTGTTTGTGAGAGGTGCACGTTTGTGTTGCATGTACCATGCATTAGGAGTCATATGTTAACACAAATATTGATAAGTTTGACTTTATTTCTGTAATTACCGACTCTTGTTCTATATTTTGATTGTGTAGATGTTGCATGTCAGACTTCACATTCACTCTCATTACCATAGTCTTGTAAAACATCTTATTTTTCTTTTAATAAACAAAGGTCTCATTATAACTCTTCTTGTTTGTCTTTTGAATGCCTTGACATTCTCATCGATTCATACTGCATTTCATTTACTGACAATTGCACGTTACCAATCTTCAAAATCTGATTTTTCATTTGTTAGCCTGTGTTAGCATGCTAAGACTCAAAAGCTTAAAGTCAAACTGTAAAATCCTGTAATCACTTCTTTGTTGCCGTGGTGATCTTGAATCCCGCATTGTTTTGCGTTAGTGGGGGCACATTGGCTTTAGTGTTCAGAGTTGTCATTGCAACATTTGTGCAAAATTTGTTGCACTAAAACAAATTTCAAGACACTATATTACCCCATTAACTTTTTATTAGCGCTTTAGCATTTCGACCCAATTTACCTTTCACAACAGTAAGATGAGCATAAATCGTTATTGCACTACTGCAGATCCGTGACTGACAATGTTTCTGTGCCTAGCATAGCAACATGTGGTGCGAAAGATACATAATATGTTTCCTTAGTCAAGATAGTGTATGATATGCTGCTTAAGTCAGGAAGAAGAAGAAAAAGATAATTGGAGCCAAGACTTGCACAATGAGGTAGACAAAATAGACAATGTCTGCCATTGCTATGTCTGCTATTAACTAACTTAAAAAACATGTTGTGTATGTTCAATGATGTATTGTTCCAAGTGTTAATTTAACACTGAACTTGTCAGCGGGATGTCGTGCTTTTACAAATATCTCTTCGCTTGGCGCTCTCGTTTCTCTGCTTCCTGTTCCCTCTCCATTTCCTTTGACCTCTTCCTGTGCAGCCTTGATTTTTAACTTCCTCTGCGCGCATGTGTATGAACGTGTGTGTCTGTGTGTGCGCAGCCGAGTGCGAGCACAAGATCCACAGCCCCAGCGGGACCCTGAGCAGCCCCAACTGGCCCGACAAGTACCCCAGCCGTAAGGAGTGCACCTGGGACATCACGGCCACGCCGGGACATCGTGTCAGGATAGTAAGTGGCCTTAAAAGCCTTCAAACAGTACACCTAAATTGACTTTTGGTACCCTTTTTACCCCCCACTGAGAAATAATTTAATGGTTGCATGTGTTCATGCGTTAGAAAGAGACCGCAGGCTTTCACCATCTGCGCCCCACCATCATCACATCTCACTGTTGTGTGTGCATTCAGCATGCAAGTGTGCACACGTGCATACTTTTATGCTAGCTCAAATCATGTGCCAGTCTCTCATTTTCTTCAGGCCGACTGCAAATGTTCATTTTTGTTATTAGTTGTAAGGATGTGCGGGATATTTTGGGATAGAGATATACCTCATTTTCCTTTACGGAATTATTAATGTCTGTCAATCTATTTACAGTATATATTTTTATCTCTGTATCCATCTGTGTGTACGTGCTGACATCTTGGTTTTCCCCTTATAAATGAAGATGTTTGCTTTTTGAAAATAAGAGTTATTAGCAGTGTGAATATTTGGACAGCTAACTATTCGATTCCAATACCTGTGGGGGGGGGGTTGAATTCACAATCGATTTTCGACTTAAACCGATCCTCACAATGTATTATTTGGTATAGTAATTACAATATCACTCTTTCAAGACAAATTACATGTTAAAAAAGCTTCTTCTGGTTGCATGGATATTCCCCAAATTGTTTTTATTTTTTTACTTTAGAAAAATGCCTTTTAAAAATTTATATATGCATGTGTATATATATATTTAAAATTGTGTGTATGTGTATGTACATATGTGTGTGTGTGTATATATATATATAGTATACATACATTGTGTGTACAGTATGTGTGTATATATATCTATGTGTATATTTATACTGTATACATGTATGTACAGTATATATACATGTGTGTATGTATACACTGTATATACAGTATATATATAGGTATATATTAAATTGTATTTTAATTTTTAAAAATCATTTTTGAAAATTATAAATCATTTAAAACTAAGATGAATAACAATCGCAATTCGGATGTGAATCGATTTTTTGTGCACCCCAAGGACTTATTTACAACTAGTATTTGTGTGCCCCGACATTTAGTTTTTCTGTAAATCTGAAATTATTTATTTATTTTTATTTCGCCTTAATTTACCAGGTAAAATCCCATTGAGATCAAAGATCTATTTTCTAAGGGAGACCTGCCCAAGAGGGTAGCAGCAAGGTTACATTAAAAACTTTAAACAACACTTTAAACATCACATTTACAACATTAAAACTAGCTCATATGACACATGTGCATACGGATATGGTAGACTGCAATCCTTTCACAGAAGGTTTAAACTCATTTAATGTAACAAGGGTTTGAAGTTGAATATTCGATTGTAGGTTATTCCAAGCCTTCGGTGCTGAAAACCTAAATGCTATCTTGCCCAGTTCAGTTCTTACTTTGGGGATGACAAATTGAAGAACATTCATTGAACGAAGATTGTGACTTCCTTGTTTTTTTTGTTAAAAGACCAGATAGATAAGATGGAGTGATACAAAGAATGGTTTTGTAGATGAAAACATACCAATGATTGAGGCGTCGAGCACATAATGATGTCCAGATAACCATTGAGTATAAGACACAATGGTGAGTAAGGGGAGCGCAGTTAGTGATGAAACTCAGTGCCCCGTGGTACACACTATTCAACTTGTGGAGACAACCAGCAGTAGCATTCATGTACAACACATCTCTATAGTCAATAACAGCTAAAAATGTTGTTTCCACCAATTTCTGTTTCACAGTAAAAGAAAAGCAAGACTTGTTTTTATAATAAAATCCCAGTAAAAGTTTCAGTTTTTTTTACAACATACTGAATGTGCTCCTTAAAACTCAAGTGGTCATCAATTAAAATTCACAAATATCTAAAAGAAGATACTAACATAATTTGTTGCCCATTTCTTGTTAAAATGTTTTCACACAGTGCTGCTCTTACAGTTTTTGATGTGGTAAAGAACATACACTTTGTTTTCTCTGCATTTAAAACCAGTTGAAGATAGCAAAGTTGTTATTGTACTCTGTGCTAGGAATTTTAGAAATGGGGTTCCAGGGACCCCATCAAGTCATAAAAATGTAAATTTTTGGGATCCCACTTTTGTAACCGTTTTGAAAACAAATGATAAATGTATGCATTATCCTATTGTATTTCACATTCTGTATTCCATCCATCTATCCATTTTCTACTGCTTATTCCCTTTTGGGTCTCGGGGGGCGCTGGTGCCTATCTCAGCCACAATCGGGCAGAAGGCGGGGTACACTCTGGACAACTTGCCACCTCATCGCAGGGCCAACACAGATAGACAGACAACATTCACACTTTCTGTATTGTGTTTTGGAAAACGGTTATCATAAACGTTACTTAATTCATTGAAAAAAAAATATACAAAAGAAAACAATTTTTTATGCATATGTAATTGTATTCAGTTATAAACATTCATTCACTTTCTTCTTTCCTCATGGTTCCAAACTTTACCGCTGCCGGTATTTTTTTCTATATTTTCATTGTAATATTTTCACAATGTGTTTGTTTCCTTTATTTTTTCAGTTTTAATGCCATGATTTTTATAGTCCGGCCCGTGTGCACTGATATTCCTCCATGCGGCCCCGGAGCTAAAATGAGTTTGACACCCCTGATCTAAGACATCCAACACAAATTTAGGAACACACATAAAGATGAGTTGTGTTCATGAAAAGCTTTACTGCACATAACCATTACCAACTGTTCCCAAACAAAACAAAAGTCATTGTTTTTTATTTCAAAATTTAAATCATTTTTTTTTTACTGTAGTTAGAAAGAAAATGAACAACATTATAGGTGTGGGCTTAAGAAAAGGCAAAATAGATGAATACATTCAGTGGGGTGCGCTCCCGTTCAAAAGCTAAACCTAGTAACTCACTTCTACCTGATTTTGAGAAAACAAAGGAAAACCAATCTATCTTGCTGCTGTCTTACAAAGATTTACATAGTCATCAAACGTATAGATGTTTTCTTGAGCTTTCATTTTCTTGCCGATGGAGCCATGGATTGAATCTGCTCTCATGAACGTGTGCCCTTTCTCCAGATATTTTATCACAATCTCGGGTGGATCCCATTCTGCGTTTGCACATTGGGCAAGAGCCGTGTACAGCGTCCAGTTTTTATTTTGACCCCCACAGTTATCTGCCCAAAAGAGTATGCAAGGGGAAGAATCGAGAACTATACATTTAATGAAGGTGCTTGCAACGTCCTGGGCCAGGCTTCCAAATATCCCCTCGTGCCATAATATCACATAATCAGGTTGACCGTCGGCCCCCATTCGTGCAAATGTCTCATTAAAGACAATAAGGCGACTGACAAAGAAGCTCCGATTGGTCCCTTGAGATACTAGGTTTTTCTGTTGTATCTACGCGGTTATGTGGTAGTTGCTAGGTCCTGCCATGCGCGTAACAGCTTACTTACGGAACAAATTACAATATCGCATACACTAATGTAAAGCATATCACCTAGGAACTCCAAAATTATTATCAGCTCAGTTTTGACCAAAATTGAGTTGCTGGGTTTTGCCTTTGGACGGGAGAGCGGGGACCACTAGTGTAGTTTTAGTGTGTCCCCAGCTAAATGACCAGTAATTGGGGTCCATTTGTACACTCTCAGTTAGATTAACAATGATGTTATACATGTGTATAAATAGAAATATAAAATAAATTTAAATGTAGCTTTGATGTTGCAAGCTACTTATGTAATGTAGTGTACAATTCTCCGGGGATAGTTTCCCGTGTAGCATAGCTACATTTAATCCACTAACTTGTAGCTTAGCGTACTACATTTCCCATCACTAGGGTTGGCAATCTTTTAAATGTAAGCATGCCAGTATATCAAAAAGGATACGAAAGACTTATTGCGGTAACAGCTGTTCTTAACACAAAGTCGGGCATTTCCCTCACTATCTCGGGTGCTACGTGTGCTGGAGTCACAGGAACACATTGTGACCGCAATAGATGGCAAAGTGATTGCCTGGATAAATTAATCGACGGCATCAGAAATAGTAATATTGATATTAAGCATTAAAAATTGAATTTTGTGTCATTACTTCCATCTTTTTTACATTGTTAAAATCAAATGTTCAACTTTTTAGTGAAAAAGTGGGTAAAGCAGGTTTTTTGCCAACGCAAGCTCAATTAAGTACAAATGATTGTCACACACACACTTGGTGTGGCGAAATTATTCTCTCCATTTGACTCATCACCCTTGATCACCTCCTGGCAGGTGAGGGAAGCAGTGAGCAGAAGCGGGGGCCGCGCCTGGGAATAATTTTTGGTGATTTAACTTCCAATTCCAACCTTTGATGCTGAGTGCCAAGCGGGGAGGTAATGGGTCCCATTTTTATAGTCTTTGGTGTGACTCGGCTGGCGTTTGAACTCACAACCTACAGATCTCAGGGCGGACACTCTAACCACAAGGCCACTGTTTGTTTGTTTTTTATAAATACGCAGTTACCTTGTTACATATTTACAAGTAGCAAATCCTCGATATCTACTAACACGCTGCCCCGTACTAGTTTGGAAAATTGGTGCATGGTTTTACTAGAACTAGAAGAGAGGATACTTTGTTGTTTTTTTTGTTTGTTTTTTACAAATATTACAATATCTCTAAAGCATTGAAAATCTGAGAGGCGTTTCAATTGGCGGCCAAAACATCAACAACCTGAGATACAACACTGCACTACTTGCTGACAATGAAAATGATCCCTAGAGGGGTGGGGGGGGTTGCCCACATCTGAGGTCCTCTCCAAGGTTTCTCATAGTCAGCATTGTCACTGGCGTCCCACTGGATGTGAATTCTCCCTGCCCACTGGGTGTGAGTTTTCCTTGCCCTTTTGTGGGTTCTTCCGAGGATGTTGTAGTCGTAATGATTTGTGCAGTCCTTTGAGACATTTGTGATTTGGGGCTATATAAATAAACATTGATTGATTGATTGATCTGCAAAACCTATTGCATACCATCAACAATGCAGGAAAAAAATATGGAATGAAAATGATTGCAAAAAGGACAAAGACCAAACAGGCACATGTTATAAGGAAGAACATTAACATACTAATGTTAATGTTACATGTCAATTCATAGAAAAATAAATGGTGAAAACATCGAACAAATTAAATAATGTACATATTTGGGACAGACCATATCAATGGAGGGATCATGTGAGAAAAAAATGAATGTAGAATAGCCACAGCTAAAAGGGATTCAGTAGTACATGCACAGTTTTAACATCAAGGAAAATAGTCTTACAACAAAGTGATATGTAACGTGAGGGCATTCAGTCCATCGCAATTGGACTGTTTGGTTTGTCTTAGAAGACGTTTCGCCGCTCACCCGAGGAGGCTTCATCAGTTGACTGACTACATCAGACAAATCTAAGTCGATGAGCATGAACTGATGACGCCGACTCGGATGAGAGGAAAAATGTCTTCCAAGACAAACCAACAGTCCAGTTGGGATCGATTGAATGCCCTGACATGACAATGACCTGGATGAATGAGAGCATTCATAGATATGTAACATCTTCTTTATTGTTTGAAACTGAATCCTTGACAATAACTAAATCAATTGCAAAAAGATGTGGTGTATACGTACAATATTGAAAGAAAGGAAACCCAATGAAGAATTACTAACAATGGCAAACATAGAACACTATTATGGAAAGGACAAACATGTTTGTTGGGCACACATCCATCCATCTTCCGCTTATCCGAGGTGGGGTCGCGGGGGCAGCAGCCTAAGCAGGGAAGCCCAGACTTCCCTCTCCCCAGCCACTTTGTCTAGCTCTTCCGGAGGGATCCCAAGGCGTTCCCAGGCCAGCCGGGAGACATAGTCTTCCCAACGTGTCCTGGGTCTTCCCTGTGGCCTCCTACCGTTTGGACATGCCCTAAACACCTCCCTAGGGAGGCGTTCGGGTGGCATCCTGACCAGATGCCCGAGCCATCTCATCTGGCTCCTCTCGATATGGAGGAGCAGTGGCTTTACTTTGAGTTCCTCCCGGATGGCAGAGCTTCTCACCCTATCTCTAAGGGAGAGCCCCGCCACCCGGCGGAGGAAACTCCTTTCGGCCGCTTGTCCCCGTGATCTTATCCTTTCGGTCATGACCCAAAGCTCATGACCATAGGTGAAGATGGGAACGTAGATCGACCGGTAAATTGAGAGCTTTGCCTTCCGGCTCAGCTCCTTCTTCACCACAACGGATCGATACAACGTCCGCATTAGTGAAGACAAATAATCAAAGATTGGGCACACATTCAAACATAATCTGTTTTAAACTCAACTCCTGGGGGAGAAATAGAAGGGAAAAGGTAAATAGTAAGACCAACATCACAACATGGAATAACAAATGCTATCAGGATGCTATCAGAAATTAACAGCTCAAATCCGGTGCTACTGGCGAACCATGAAATCCAACCTTCAGCAAGAAGATGGAACGATATGATGATGTTTTTACTTAGACTTTGTCAACCAGGTGATTTTTATTCAGTCTGTTGTCGCCTCACTTGCCCTCCACCGCTGACACGTTGTCAAAATTGTCATTAGCGGCCATTTTAATCGATGATAATCTCACATCACTTATGCAACTGAAAAGACGTTACACCCTCACTTCCGACAAAGCATGTGTGAGCACCTGTGTTGAGTTTGCACACGCAACTGTGTTTGACTGTAACCTTGGTATTGACGTCAGAGAGGGATACTTTCAATAGCACAAATGTGGAAATAAATTTGAATTTGTTGAGAGACACACAAATCGGTGTCTCATCTAAGCTTTACAGACAACAGCAGCAGCAACAATAACAATTCCTCCTCTTCCTACAGGCCTTCAGTGAGTTTGAGATCGAGCAGCACCAGGAGTGCGCCTACGACCACCTGGAGGCCTTTGACGGGGACGCTGACACGGCGGCCATTTTGGGTCGTCTGTGCGGCAGTAAAGTGCCCGATCCGCTTGTCTCCACGGGAAACAGAATGTACCTCCGCTTCATCTCTGATGCCTCGGTGCAGAGAAAGGGCTTCCAAGCCTCGCACTCCACAGGTAACCATGGATAAATGTCTCCCTCTAGTGACAATCGCATGTTTGGTCAGTAAAGTACCACACCAACTTCTCAAGCTGCTAATTTACCATAAAACAACTACATTTTTAAGTCAATCTGTAGTTTTGACTATATAAAAAAATATGATTTATTGTCACAGAGTAACACTTTGCTCTCTTTCATAAGTTGATGGTTGCTTTTTTGTAAACCTCAACACTTTAAAAACTCGGAACACTACGTCCCAAGTCAGAGGTCTGCAACCTGCGGGATCTGTTTGTGATCTTGCAATATTTTGTCTATCGAAATGTATAGACGCCTATGCGTCAACTTTTTCTGCCGGACAATTGTATTGTTTTTAGCGGTCAACCCTAGGTAAAGTAGCAATGGAAAAATTAAAAAGAGAAGCATTTCTGAACAATTAATGCTTCATAAACATATAATTTGTGTTCACTCTTGACGAGGTTGGTTCACCTGTGTGCTTAAATATGTTGGGAAAAAATGTCAAACAACACAAATTCAAATGTGGAAATACATTTCCAGGCCACAAACACAGCATTCGCGGAAAAATACTACCAAGCTGTAGATGACCGAAAAAGAGCAGTCCAGTACAGGGCACCACCACAGAGACAGTCTCATTTACTGCACTGTCATGGTACCATGCTCCTACCTGAAATTGTGTTTTCAAACTTGCAGGAGACATTCACCTCTTTTTATGGGTATTTTAGAAGCAGTCGTGCAGTGCATCTACATTTACACATATTTTTCTTTACACCACCTGGAAGAGGGGCTGCACATACTCCGCTCAAAGCGCAAACAAAAAGTATATACTCAAAAAAAAATTTCACATTAGAAACATTTTTATAATATATATTTTATGTGAAAAAAACAGATGTCATATAGGACACATATATCCAGGAATTGAATTTGTTTTAACCAAATTATGTTGTTGAATAGACAATATGTCTAATATTCTTGATTTCTGACCGTTCAAAATGTTGAAACGCACGCACGCACGCACACACACACACACACACACACACACACACGTACGTATGACAGAGGATTCTCGTCTGTCCATCGTCTTGTCTGTGCAGCGCGGGCACTGATCTTGCAGCCGTGTGCGGAACTGTCAGTTTGCACGCCTTTCTCACACGTGCTAAAGAAAACACAATATAGTGCTTGAAAAACAGTCATGAGTCTTAATAAATCACATTGCGTGTGCTAAATATATTTGCATCTTCTCCTCCCATATCGTAGGCGTTTTGATGATTAGCATAGATTTTGCATATTAATGAAGACAGGGGCACAAAATGGATTGCGCGCCTTATTCTGCCCACTTAACAGACGCAATCCACTTTGCACATATTACTAGATTAGCTTAGTGCGTGTTATCAAGTTTGCGCATCTTTTAGTACCGTATTTTTCGGAGTATAAGTCGCACCTGCCGAAAATGCATAATAAAGAAAAAAAAAAACATATATAAGTTGCACTGGAGTATAAGTCACATTTTTTGAGGAAATTTATTTGATAAAACCCAACACCAAGAATAGACAAAGGCAATTTAAAATAAATAAAGAATAGTGAACAACAGGCTGAATAAGTGTACGTTATATGACGCATAAATAACCAACTGAGAAGGTGCCTGGTATGTTAACGTAACATATTATGGTAAGAGTCATTCAAATAACTATAACATATAGAACATGTTATACGTTTATCAAACAATCTGTCACTCCTAATCGCTAAATCCCATGAAATCTTATACGTCTAGTCTCTTAGGTGAATGAGCTAAATATTATTATTTGATATTTTACGGTAATGTGTTAATAATTTCACACATAAGTCGCTCCTGAGTATTAGTCCCACCCCTGGCCAAACTATGAAAAAAACTGCAATTTATAGTCCGAAAAACACGTTACACGCAAACCTTAAAAAATTAGGCCCTTAGAGCGCTAATCATTAGCTGACAACTGGAGTGTTAATTGCTAACTGGCCGCTTACGCCGCTAATAATAGCTGGCAACTGTCGCTAGATATTTTAAATGCTAACATGAATACAATAATGTCATTATTTTTTCATGATTTTATTATAAATTTGCAAGGAACAGTGTCCACGCAGCTGCTATTTCTAAATTACGTCAAGGGTGTATTACCTTCTGCCCATGTGCAGCTGAGATAGGCTCCGGCAACCCCGAATGGGACAAGCGTAAAAAATGGATGGACGGACAACAGCGTCTTATATCATTTTTATTGTGTATTTATTTATTAATTTCAATTTTTGGAAAAATTGCCTGGAGAATATAATTTTATTTATAAATTAAAAAAAAAATGTTATTATAGTCTTAATAAACCAAAAATGTTATGACCCCCTACAGTAACTCTGTGGAACCCTTGTTGAAGATGTCTGCTATAAACTCTATGACAGGGTTTTAAACCTTTTAGACCTCGGGCCCAACTTTTCTACTACATTATCAATGATTTAGTAATATTACTCTTGATTTTAATGGTATTCATTAATGATATCTAACCTACTTGCAGGGTATGAAAGCATGTGTTAATCACTAATGATGGGTGTGAGTTTTCCTTGCCCTTATGTGGGCCTACCGAGGATGTCGTAGTGGTTTGTGTTGTGGTTTGTGCAGCCCTTTGAGACACTAGTGATTTAGGGCTATATAAATGAACTTTGATTGATTGATTGAATGATAAGGAGGCTTAGGTCAGGCTGATTACAAAAAATACATACTAATCAAATATACTGCAAAAGATGGGACTCATAAAAAGCAATGAAATATAAATGTATTTCATTTCAATAAATTCAAACTAAATAATAATCATATTTGTGTCTTAAATAAACTTTCAAAAAAAATAAAGAACAATTGAAAATAAAACATTACCACTTCAGTCATAATTTTTGCGCTTAAGAAAATTCTTTATGACTTTAGCTCCAGACTTGTTTGATATTCTCATTACTGCCACAAGTGGTACAAAACTGTATTACAACTGAGTACCGCTGCGGCCCATGCAGACCACAGCTGAGAAACAGATATTATTTGGCAGCCCTAACGTTAAGAAACGCTGCCCTATGATATGCCTCCTAAAGATATTAAAAACATGTAAATTCAGTTTTACACATTAAAAAACAAATACAATATTGTACAGCATCTTTAGTTTCAGTATGTGAATTGACTTGTGAAACAGCGCCCTCTGCTGGATTTGGTGCTGCGGCACTCTTTCTCTCCTGCTGATAACATCATCAACTTTTTATTGAAGTTACCAAAATCAATCATTCCCAAACCACAAATATGTGTTCCCTTACCATTCTTGTCAACATTTTTACATCCTAGGGACTTTTCAAGTGGAAAGTTGGATTCACACGTGCCAGATTTGTTCAACGCCTTACGAGCAACCTCTTTTCTCCCTGCAGAGTGTGGAGGTCGCCTGAAGGCGGACGTCCGCCAGAAGAACCTCTACTCACACGCCCAGTTCGGCGATAACAACTACCCGGGCCACAGCGACTGCGAGTGGCTGCTGACGGCCGAGCAGGGCTACGGCATCGAGCTGAGCTTCATCACCTTCGAGGTAGAGGAAGAGGCCGACTGCGGATACGACTACATCGAGCTCTACAACGGCTACGACGCCGACTCGCACCGGCTGGGTCGATTCTGCGGCTCAGGGGTAAGTCAGTCAGTCCTGCTGTACGGCAGCTAGAGTGTACAGTACATCCATCGCCTTATTACATCACAACTTATTACCTTTCAGTTACAGTACACCTGCTTGTAGACGTAGCTCTTTTCTATAAGGGATATCAAACTAGATATTTCTTTAAGGTTATCTTACTAGTTATCATACTAGATATTTCGATAAGGGATATCATACCAGGTATTTCTATGAGTGTTCATCATACTAGTTATTTTTATAAGACAGGCATGTGATTTTTCCGTCTAAAGTTGGAATTCCGTCTTTTTTAATCTCGGGGGGACAAAAAAAATTATCGTTTTTTTTTTCCAACACTAAGTCAAGATTTGTTAACTTGTCGATTCGTCTTTTGTAATCGAGACGTAGCTTATATTACGCCGTAGTTAATTGGTGGATATGTTCCTTGTGACCAATCAGGACATCTGTAATGAATGATGACGTTATTACCGCCATTTTCCAAATGTAAACGATGTCGGTTTTCGAGAGAAAGGACGCTTCACGAGTAAAAGAAATTGATCAACATGTCAAAAATAAGTTTCGATGGGACTGGATGGAAAGGGGAATCACTGATACTGTTAGGAAGAAGGAAGTTACGACTTTGTTCGGCGATTTTATTCGGAAAATCGATCGTCCCGGAAAAGTTTTGTGCACGTGGTGTCATGATAATATTGACTATGGATCACGAGGTTTCAAAGCTTTGGAAGTACATGCGAAACGCCAAAAACATATGAAACAACTTGAAGCAAGGAGAACAAGCTTTTCACTTGCTGGTACTTTTGGATGTCAACCGAAAGTGAGCAAACCTTACGGACTTCATCCTTTGTTTACATCGACAACTGCCTTAGACATCGAGAGGAAAGATCCACCCAAACAACCCACTTCAGTTGCAGACAGGGTAGTTAATAATGAGGTAAACTAAAAAAATATTTGCTTATGTTAGGGCTCTCTGAGCAAGTAAAAGTGTGAAGTGAACTGAAGTAATGTGGTAATACTGTAAATAAACTGTAGATAATAACACTGATCAATGTGACACCTGTGGATGCGAAATGAACACAAGATGTAAATATTAGTGACTAAATACTGTTGGGACTGAACCATATACAGTGATTCATTAGGATAATTGGGGTATGTATGTTCTATTAATTATGTTTTCATGTCTTTAAACACTAAAATAATTTCTTCAAATGGTGCTGTCTTTGTTAATTTTAGCACGTTAAATTGGTGAAAAACCAGGAGCTTCGGGGTGTGTTGCGTTCCTGGACCTGGCTGGGGGGCCTTCGTCCCCCAGACCCCCAGAAATTATTTCAGTCTTTTTAATTGTGGTCAAATCACATGCCTGATAAAAGTTATCATACTAGTTATTTTTATTAGGTTATTATACTGGTTATACTAGATATTTGTATGAGTTTTTATCATACTACTTATATTACTAGTTATTTATATGAGGTTGTCATACTAGTTATTTATATGAGGGTTTATCATACTAGTTATTATACTAGTTATTTATATAAGGGTGATCAGAGTAGTTCGTTTTATGAGGTTATGCTAGTTATCATACTGTTTATGAAGTTATCATACTAGCTATTTCTAAAAGGGTTTATCATTGATTAAAATAATTAATTAAAATTGACTAGTAATTAACTTATTACTAGTTAATTTAGTAATTAACTAGTAGTTAAAATATTACTAGTTATTTCTATAAGGGTTGTGATGCAAGTTATTTCTATGAGGTTTCCATGCTGGTTATCATACCAGATATTTCTATGAGGGTTTATCATACTAGTTATAATACTAGTTGTTTTTATAAGGGGTTATCATACAAGTTATTTTTGTGAGGTTATTATGCTGTTATAATACTAGTTATTTTTCTACTAGTTATAATCCTAAGGGATATCATACTAGTTATTTGTATGAAGTTCTCATGCTGGTTATCATACTAAATATTTATATGAAGGTTTATCATACTTGTTACAATACTAGTTGTTTTTATAAAGGTTATCTTACTAGTTATTTCTATGAAGTTATCATGCTGGTTATCATACTACATATTCATATGAGGGTTTATCATTTTAGTTACAATACTAGTTGTTTTTGTAAGGGTTATCATACTATTTATTTCTATGAGGTTATCATAATAGTTATTTTTATAAGGGTTACCAAACTGGATATACTAGTTATTTCGATTAGGTTATTATACTAGTTATCATAATAGATATTTATGCGGTTTTATCATACTAGTTATTGTACTAGTTATGTATATGAGGTTATCATACTAGATATTTCTATGATGGTTTATCATACTAGTTATAATACTAGTTGTTTCTATAAGGGTTATCATACTAGTTATGTCTAGGAGGTTATCATGCTGGTTTTATCCATCCATCCATTTTCTACCGCTTATTCCCTTTCGGGGTCGCGGGGGGTGCTGGCGCCTATCTCAGCTACAATCGGGCGGAAGGCGGGGTACACCCTGGACAAGTCGCCACCTCATCGCAGGGCCAACACAGATAGACTGACAACATTCACACTCACATTCACACACTAGGGCCAATTTTAGTGTTGGCAATCAACCTATCCCCAGGTGCATGTCTTTGGAAGTGGGAGGAAGCCGGAGTACCCGGAGGGAACCCACGCATTATATTCAGGTTTATTACACTAGTTATAAAACTACTTGTTTTTTTAACGTTTATCATACCAGTTATTTCTATAAGGTTATTATAATAGTTATTTCTATCAGGGTTATCATAGTTATACCAGTTAGTTCTATGAGGTTATTGTACTATATATTTATATGAAGGTTTATCATACTAGTTATGTTACTAGTTATTTATATGAGGTTTGCTGGTTATCATACTAGTTACTTCTATGAGACTATCATACTAGTTATCATCCTAGCAATTTCTATGAGGGTTTGCCATACAGTTAAAATACTAGTTTCTTTACGTGTTATCATACAAGTTATTTCTGTGAGGTTACCATTCTGATTATGTTTGTTATTTCTCAGAGGTTATCATCTTAGTTATCATACTAATAATGTATTTGAGGTTTTTATACTGGTTATCATACTGGTATTTTTCTGAGGTTTTTATACTGGTTATTATTGTAGTTATACTAGAAATGTATATGAGGTTAATATACTGGTTATCATACTAGTAATTATATTGGTTATCATTGGAGTCATTTCTATGAGGTTGCCATATTAGTTATAATCTGAGGTTTTCACACTAGTCATTTCTTTGCGGTTATCATGCTAGTCATCATAGCTAAGTGCTCATGAGCGATAACATGGCAGTCAGCTACACCAGGCGCACGTGTGCATGTCTTCAGCCCCGCCCCACCTAACTCAACCCCCCTCATCCCACTGACCACGCCCCCGTACCCCACTCTTCCTCCAACCCCCGCCATCCACCCGAAGGCAAAAAAACAAAAAACAACTTCCTGTCTTCCGTCCTCACAGCCCAGAGAGGGACTCTACTCCCCCAGCGATGCCGTGCTCATCCGTTTCCATAGCGACGACACCATCAGCAAGAAGGGCTTCCACATCCGCTACTCGAGCGCCAAGTTCCAAGAGAGCCTTCACGCCAGGAAATGACCCCCAGGCCCTGACTCGCCCCCCACCATCGCCACTTTCGACCTCAGCGAGAAAGCCCTGTCACGAGGGCGGAGTCTTTGACGAAAGCAGATTACTGTCCCTCCGTGTGGAAGGGACGCCAGTCGGCCGTATATGGACATGCCGCGGGTGGAATATAAATATATATTTTGGAGGACGTCAGCGCTGCTCTTTGGACACGAGAGTGACTCTACATCCATTTTCTACCGCTTGTCCCTTTCGGGGTCGCTGGAGCCTATCTCAGCTGCATTCGGGCGGAAAGCAGGGTGCACCCTGGACAAGTCGCCATCTCATCACAGGGCCAACACAGATAGACAACATTCACACTCACATTCACACACTTATAGTGTTGCCAATCAACCTATCCCCAGGTGCATGTCTTTGGAGGTGGGAGGAAGCCGGAGTACCCGGAGGGAACCCACGCAGTCACGGGGAGAACATGCAAACTCCACACAGAAAGATCCCGAGCCCGTGATTGAACTCAGGACCTTCGTATCAAAAAACTCATTGTAGCATTTTCCTCAAATACGAGCACATTTTTATTTTCCGCTTGGACCAAGTCTCCAAGCAAACATTTTTACCGCCTCGTGTGTCGGAATTGACGATTTGTGTTGCCTGTGTGTGTTTGTGTGCGCTGACAAATGACCTCCGCCAAGGCAGAAAAGTCCAAAACATGTCCGATAGGTAACAGTTCCACTCCAATCCTGTAGGTGGCAGTAGTGCACTTGCCTCCCCTTTCACCACAGCACCATCTGCAGGACCTGGTGGGTCACTGCCCCCCGCTTGGCTACATCGCATGCAGAATAACAGCGGAAATATGCCAGGTCTGTCATCTTTTCCACAAAGTTCAGTGGACTATGTGATCTTTTTTTTTTTTTTTTTTTTAATCTCCTGCCGACCGTCCGTTACGTGGAGATGACAGCCTAACATTGTTTGCACTTGGCGAAGGAAAGAAATGAACCATAAAATCAATGTGAAAGCCTTTTCCGCGGACGTCCCCTTCCTTTTAAGGTATTTCCGTGGACATCGGAGGGGAATATCCGTCCTTGCCGTCCAGAGAAGCAGGACGGGCCGCAAAGGAGACGCTCCCATTGGTGCTAAATACAAATGCTGAGTGAGGGCTGGCGACGGGGCTCACGAAGCGGCACGCTGCGTAGTCCTGTGGAACTACTTTATTGCCTTAGTACTCAACGGATGCCATGTCTTCTTTTCTTTTGTCTCCATGCTTTTACTGTTTGGAGGGGAAAAAAGAAACCACGCGACATCGATGGTGCATGTGCAGCGTTTTGTAGCTTCAGACCCAAACATTTTTACGTCCCAGCCCCGCGCTGTTCCTCCCTGTGTACTATATGTAAGTTTGTTATAGATGATGTCAAAAGTGTGTGTGTGTGTGCGCGCAAAGTGTTTGTAAGTGGAACGAAGAATCGCCCTCACGTGCCAAGCTCCACATGATCCAATGTCTTTTATTACTATTATTAATATTATTATATTTCCTCGTCTGTGTCTGTGACGCCGACATGTCCCACACCTCCCCTGCATCATTAAAAATACACACAGGTTCAAAACCACCGGCTGTCTTTTAATTCATAACTCTGTGAGGCTCGTGAGGTTTTTATAGCAATATTCTCAGTGGCCTAGTGGTTAGAGATCGTAGGTCGTGAGTCTAAACCCCGGCCGAGTCATACCAAAGACTTTAAAAATGGGAGCCATTACCTCCCTGCTTGGCACTCAGCATCAAGGGTTGGAATTGGGGGTTAAATCACCAAAAATTATTCCCAGGCGCGGGCACCGCTGCTGCTCACTGCTCCCCTCGCCTCCCAGGGGGTGAAGAAGGGGATGGGTCAAATGCGGAGGACAAATTTCGTCACACCTAGTGTGTGTGAGACAATCTTGTTACTTTAATGTGGTGCAATGAACTACGATGGAGGGTCCAATTGCGGCAAAATTAAATAAATAAATATTTAACTAATTACTTAAAATGTACTTAAATAATTATAATTGGAATTAGATAAATAAATGACTTTTAATGAAAAACTACATTTAATGATTAAAATTATTTTTGTATTTAATTATTTCATGATTAAATTAAATATTTTATGATTTAACTATTTCCTTTACTTAATTATGTATTATGTTTAATTATGTATTATTTATCTCTCACACACCTATCAAAGTCAGAATGCGTAAATCTTGGAATAATTGTGAAATAATTGCATCCTTAAATCAATAAACGATGATTAAGGTTTACATTAAATAAACAAGCTCTTTAATAACACATCTAGGAATTTGATTCTGAATATAATTAATTATTGACACATTTAAGTAATGATTTAAAGATCTATTTGTTTATTTCATTTTGTCCCATTTGACCCACCGTAGATTATTGCTTGTTGATGAATGCAATAGTTTGGACTCACACTTACCTTTATATACATCTTATAGTTGTATGACTGCGCTTCATTAATTTATTTAATCTGTGAAACTCACCTATCAAAGTCCAAATAATTTAATATTTGACTAATTAAATCGGGAAATAATTAATTACACTAAGAAATTAACAACTAAATGTTTAAGTAAATGGACTTTTACACCAAATAAAGTAACGTAACATTTCATAACACATTTAGGTATTTAATCATAATAATTTACACATTTAAGTAATTTATTGAATATTTATTTGTCCCATTTGACCTGTACATGATGGATTTTTAGTGTCTGCAATAGTTTGACCTACACGTACTGTTACCTTTATTGAACTCTGTCGTAACCCTTTAATAATTAATAATGCAGTAGAACAACAGTGTCAGCAAAGAACGTATAAAAAAATTTGATTGGAATAATTTGAATTTAAAAAACGGTTTCTTGTTTGTTTGTTTTTTGTGCTATATTTTTCAGTCATTTCACAAATGTATTACAATTAAATGGAATTTAGTATTTGAGCGCACATCCTCTGTGACACTATTGTTTGGTCGCTAGAGGGCGACAAGACTGCTGCAAAAAATATATAAAAAAACTTACTTTTGAAATTGTATTAATCACAGCAAATTACTTGCTGGGATGATTAAAATCAACTAAAAAAACGAGGGCTTTGACACAAATGCTAATTTATTATCAGAATGTTTTACTTAAAATACATGTCATTCATTTGTTTAAAACTTGGTAAGTTTTATTAATAGGTCAAAATGAAATGCACTATGTATAAATGCAGAATTACCACGCAAACTATTTTGACCCACATTAGATAAAACTGTTACCAAGTTTTGAGTTAATAAATGACTTGGATTATTTTTTTTTAATCCTCTGTGACAATCGGACTTAAAAAAAAATGCATTTGTGTCAAAATAGTAGGGCTTTTAAAAAAAAATACTTCAAAAGTATTAATCTGGTTTGAGGAATAACCGTTTGGCAGTACTAATATATATTACTTTAAAGGCCTACTGAAATGAGATTTTCTTATTTAAACGGGGATAGCAGGTCCATTCTATGTGTCATACTTGATCATTTTATGATATTGCCATATTTTTGCTGAAAGGATTTAGTAGATACCCTATCCATCCATCCATCCATTTTCTACCGCTTATTCCCTTTCGGGGTCGCCATCGACGATAAAGTTCGAAACTTTTGGTCGCTAATGAAAAAGCCTTGCCTGTACCGGAAGTAGCAGACGAAGTGCGCAGGACGTGATGGGTTGTAGAGCTCCTCACATTGTTTACAATCATAGCCAGCAGCAGCTAGAGCTATTCGGACCGAGAAAGCGACAATTTCCCCATTAATTTGAGCGAGGATGAAAGATTTGTGGATGAGGAAATTTAGAGTGAAGGACTAGGAAAACATTTTTTAAAAAGGCGATTGCAGTGAGAGAGATTCATGTTATTAGACACATTTACTAGGATAATTCTGGAAAATCCCTTATCTGCCTATTGTGTTGCTAGTGTTTTAGTGAGATTAAATAGTACCTGAAAGTCTGAGGGGTGTGGCCACGGGTGTGTTGACGCCAGAGTCTCTGAGGGAAGTCACGGCAGCTGCAGCAGGATGTAAGCTCCGCTGATGTCTCCGGTAAGAGGCGACTTATCACTACAATTTTTCTCACCGAAAACTGCCGGTTGACATGTAGTCGGGATCCATGTTCGCTTGACCGCTATGATCCATAGTAAAGTTTCATCTTTGGGAATTTTAAACAAGGAAACGCCGTGTGTTTTTGTGGCTAAAGGCTAAAAATTTTCCACCTCCATCTTTGTACTTTGACTTCTCCGTTATTAATTGAACAAATTGCAAAAGATTCAGCAACACAGATGTCCAGAATACTGTGTAATTATGCGATTAAAGCAGACTACTTATAGCTTGGATCGGGCTGGAAAATAATGTCCGCTACAACCGGTGACATCAAACCCACGCGTCATCATACCGCAACGTTTTCAACACGACACTTCGCGGGAAATTTAAAATTGCAATTTAGTAAACTAAAAAGGCCGTATTGGCATGTGTTGCAATGTTAATATTTCATCATTGATATATAAACTATCAGACTGCGTGGTTTGTAGTATGGGTTTCAGTAGGCCTTTAAAGTTAAAACAAAACCAGCAAATCACCAAAGGCATCGATAAATTCATAATTTATAACAATGAAAGAAGAGTACAGCACATTATGCTGTTGTATCATTAGTATAAATATGTAAAAGCAAAAGCATTACATATTTGTTTCAACAATTGGTCATTTTCTGCGGTTAAAAGGAAATGTTTTCATTTCGATTAACGCACTTTCTCTAATTGGCCACCAGAGGTCGCCAAGTGATTGTGTTGTATATTTCTCTGTCATGGCGAGCAGCCGCTCTCTAGTGCTTTTGTCTCCATCTACTGTTCCCCTGCAGTACTGCACCAAAGTTCCAGCACTTGTTGGGAACTACAGTAACAGTTCAGGACGTGGTGCAGTTGAGTGATCGATGAGGTTAAAGCCATTTTGGTCACATAGCATCTTTAATACCACCATTATAATAATTAGGATATCAAAAGTATGGAGTATACATTACATCATTTGCATTGCGGCACACAAATCGGAGCTGATTCATGTTGTATAATCTTTCTTCTTCTTATAGTCTCCACATTGTGCTGATAATACATTGAACGCCTCCTGAAGGAGGAGTGAGCCTTCATCGAGGAAGAAGAACATTTAGTCGGACATGTATTCTTAAGTTATATATTTAAAAAAACAAACTTGAATCCTATACTCTAATACTTCCCCATAGTAGTCGTCTTGACGGACTAGAAAGTCTTCCTTCCCTTTCTTTTGTTTGAAATCCTTTTTTTTTTCTTTTTTTTTTTTTGCAGTGAAGTTCTTGTTGAAGCTGTGGGAACAGTCTCTAGAAGCCATGCCTGTTTTTTTTTTTGTTTTTTTTTTTAGTAACAGTCCCAATAACTTGTCAGTAGTCCCAAAGTGTGTGTTTGACACCAGAAAACCAAATAAAAAGAGCAAAGAAAAAAAAAAAAAAAAAAAGAAGGAAGGAAACAAAAGGTAGGCTCAAAGTGGTAGAAGCTTCCATCACCTTCACGGCGTGTCAAGTCACACGCTGGTGATGGACGCCAGGCAGTTGGACGGCTTCTGGAGCTTGTCGGGCTGCGGGGCGGGCGGCTCCGGGATGGCGCGAAAGCTGAAGGGCAGCCCCATGCCGCTGGTGCCGATGTGGCCCGGGCTCAGCGCCGGGTTCTGCCGTCTATTGCTCTCCACGATGCTGGAGGTGTTGGACGCCAGGCTTTCGCGCGTCCTGGACAAAAGGGAGACAGATGACGTTAGGGCGTGCGTTCTGAGAAATTGACAGGCGCCAGCAAGGACAACTGTAAATGTTCCTTCACTGACAGTTATCGATTTACTATGGAAGTAGGGCTAAGCGATTGGCCTTTTTTTAAATATTTCGATATTTTTAGGCCGTATCACACTCTTCATTCCATAGCAGGTGACTTTTCAAATGATGCTACCTATTAGCAGTAATGATATTTCTTGTAGCAACGCTTTTGGCCAACACTTGACAAATTACGGTTGTCTGTTCGACATATTCCCACTTGAAGCCAAACCACCGCCAGACGATGGACCCCTTGCTGTTTTTCTTGGGAATTAATTCTTCCTTCATTCGCACCTTCTTTCTCTTGTATTACCACTCGCACGGCTCTGCTAGCACCACAGCTAAAGTTACCCATGCTGCTACCTCTCTGCTCCGTGAGGGCGTATACGTATGTGATGTATGACCTGACAGTATGTGACGTACTGTATGTAAGAAAGTGCGCTTACGCTCTGTGAGAAGGAGGGACAGGAAAGAGCGAGAAGAGTCTGTAATGTAATGCCCGCAGCTAAAAGCAAATGCGTGAGAACGTATACTCGAATATCACGATATAGTCATAATTTCTATATCGCACAGAGACAAACCCGCGATATATCGTGTATATCGATATATCGCTCAGCCCTATATGGAAGCATGTACAGCAGGGGTGTCCAAAGTGCGGCCCGGGGGCCATTTGTGGCCCCCAGCGCGATTTGTATTGGCCCGCGACACATTCTGTAGTCAAACTAAACAGGTCCCAAATTAGAACAAAAAACTATGAAAAATTCAACGGGACCAAATCCCCCAATAATGGGACCTGAAAACCAAAACGTCCGACAACCTTGACCGTCTTACTGAATAAGGTCTTTGATGACTTCCGTGTGCCCTGTTATGAAAAGTGTACACATTTCTTTGTTTTTGAGTCTACTAAAGCCCTCAAAAGCGCTTAAGTTGACAATATAATAGCAATATTGGTAAATACAAGCTTAATTTAGAGCACAGTTAACACAAATAAAATCATTATTAAAATAATCACGAATGATTTTATTGCTTTGTTATTTGTAACACACAGCTGAGGTAGAAGTGTTTTTTAAATGTTAGCATATGTTCATCTACATTGTTTTGATTTGAGTATTTTTCATATACAAAATGTATAAAAGTGCGCCTTGCATCCTTCATTATTTCTCTATGTGGCCCTCGCTGGATAATGTTTGGACACCTCTGATGTACAGTATTCATACTTGCCAACGATCCCGATTTTCCCAGGAGACTCCCGAATTTCAGTGCCCCTCCCGAAAATCTCCTGGGGCAACCATTCTCTCGAATTTCTCCCGATTTCCACCCGGGTAACAATATTGGGAGGGTGCCTAAAAGGCACTGCCTTTAACGTCCTTTACAATCTGTCGTCATGTCCGCTTTTCCTACATACAAACAGCGCGCCAGCCCAGTCACATAATATATGCAGCTTTTAAACACATAAGTGAATGCGAGGCATACTTGGTCAACAGCCATACAGGTCACACTGAGGGTGGCCGTATAAACAACATTAACACTGATACAAATATGCGCCACACTGTGAACCCACACCAAACTAGAATGACAAACACATTTCGGGAAAACATCCGCACCGTAACACAACCTAAACACAACAGAAGAAGTACCCAGAATCCCTTGCAGCACTAACTCTTCCAGGATGCTACAATATACACCCACCCGCTACCACCAAACCCCCCACCTCAACTCCGCCCCTTCCTCCCCCCATCTCCCTAATTCGGAGGTCTCAAGGTTGGCAAGTATGACAGTATTCATTGTTTGTACTTCAGAAGAAACCAAATTCAGTACTTATACAGGCACCGAAATTGTGTGAGTATTACAGGGTATCGATTTACGTCAAATGAAGCGGTGCTATATTCCGATACCTTTGTTGCATGTGACGTCACGCCCGGTTTGGGACTAAACACCGGCTCACATAAACTATCGCTGAAGGAGCATTCAGACAAACTCCCTCAAAGTAATGTTGCAATTTTCATCACCAACAAAGCAAGTATGCTTAGAGTAAGTAAGACTCCATTCTTCCAAAATCTGCTAGGTTGATACCAATTTACATTGGATTTGTTATAGACAGGCAATTATTAGCATTAGAACTCTTCTCTTCTCTTCATATTTATATAGCGCTTTTCTCAAGTGACTCAAAGCGCTTTACATAGTGACACCCAATATCTAAGTTACATTTAAACCAGTGTGGGTGGCACTGGGAGCAGGTGGGTAAAGTGTCTTGCCCAAGGACACAACGGCAGTAACTAGGATGGCACAAGCGGGAATCGAACCTGCAACTCTCAAGTTATGCCGCCCCGATTAGCAATTTTACATGGCAGTTTCACCTATGCGTTTTAGTAAAAAAAATGCAACTAAGATGCACGTTGCAATCAAATAGCTGGTGTGTAATAACAATACTTACAGTATAAATACATTGTAGGGTACAACATAACACTTCCTGAAAAACGCTACTGCCAGTTAGACAACATACCTATACAGTACTGCCATCTAATGTCTCAGAAGTGCATTGCAAATGAGACTCAAATGCAGCAAGAAAGCAAAATTTAACAATTGGACAGCATAGCTATCATAATTGGAGTATTTTTAAAACATTAAATTAAAAAATAAAATGTTACCATCAAACAATTAGCATTTAATAACACACGAAAACCTAAAAATTGGTACTATTGAGCACCGGTATCGATTCTCAGGATTTGGTATGGTATTGGTTCAAATGTGAAAAGTACCCATCTCTGACAGTGACGGGGGTAAAGTGTGATGATAACCATAGAAGTGCAAATAGCACAATGTTAGGGTTATATCAAGAACTGTAGACATATTTCCAAATATGACAAGCATTCCAAAGTATTTTTGGGAAAAAGAAAGTCTAATTTTTAGGATTGCTCCTGAAAAAATAGATTTTCATCCGAATTGCAATCCTTATTTATTCTGATTCTAAATCTAATATATAGATGTATATGCATGTATGTTTTTATATATATATATATATATATATATATATATATATATATATATATATATATATATATATATATCAGTGACGTGCAGTGAACTGAACACCAGGTGAGGCATACATACTTTTTTTTCTTCTTCTTTTTTTTTTAACCTAAATTCATATGTGCAGCTCTAGTCAAGGGAGTTATTCGTTTTCATAAAAAAGTTATCATAATGATATTATGATATGATAAATGGGTCCAAAAACTATTTTAGAAAGTTGTTATTAAATACCCTTTGGTCCCCTTTGTTTTTAACAAAATAAATAAAGTATTGTGAGTGTATCTTACCTTTCTGTATTTGTACCTGTAGCAGCAATAGCTATCCTCCATGAAAATGTAATTTGTATGATCACATTCATTTTGTCTTAAAGTCCAGTTTGGAGAAATATTTCATCTTGGATACAGAATATAATCCTCCATACTGGCAGAAACATTCATCTAATTGAATTTCATTCCAAGAAATTAAACAATATTTTTGACAAAAACACCCACAAACACTGGCTTACTCTAATAAAAATGCCATGTTTGTTATAAAAACAGTAAAAAATAAAATAAAACTAAAAATGCTGGCTTTCCTGGAGAGACCTGTGTCTGCTAGCTTGAGCCACTTCTCCCAGTGTGGCGAGTCAGAGTACTGCTGAGGCATTGAACTGCAAGTTGACAATATATCGCCCCCTACCTTGAGGCAGAGATACTTGCTGCCTCAAGACCTGCCTTTTCCACGTGGCAACAAGCATGCGCCCCTTCGCACGCACGCCCAATACACACTGTGTGTAGCCGTATATAAACACATACGGTACAGGCCAAAAGTTTGGACACACCTAATTTCAATGCGTTTTCTTTATTTTCATGACTATTTACATTGTAGATTGTCACTGAAGGCATCAAAACTATGATACCTGTGAAGTGAAAACCATTTCAGGTGACTCTCTCTAGAGAATGCCAGGAGTGTGCAAAGCAGTAATCAGAGCAAAGGGTGGCTATTTTGAAGAAACTAGAATATAAAACATGTTTGCAGTTATTTCACCTTTATTTGTTAAGTACATAACTCCAAATGAGTTCATTCATAGTTTTGATGCCTTCAGTGACAATCTACAATGGTCATGAAAATAAAGAAAATGCATTGAATGAGGAGAAGGTGTGTCCAAACTTTTGGCCTGTACTGTATATATTCTTTTTTCTTTTCTTTTTTTTTCAAGAATATATTTTTAAAACACACTTTTATGCCTTCTGGCTGCACACATAAGTCATTCATCAGCAACTAAAATTTGTTTTTTTAGCCTGGAACCTGTTTTGAAAAAGTTTCATTATAATTATACAACCAAAAATTACATTGTAAGAATCGGTTCGATTCAAGTTTTGAATTGAATCAAGAATCTATTCTGAATTTATTTGTCACCCGTAGAATTGGATTGAATGGTGAGGTGCCCATATTCCCCCCACTACTACTTTTACTGCATTACAATTGGTTTCCTTCCAAATGCTACATTTACATCATCATATTTTGCTGGCAAAGACACATTCTTTTGGCTTGTTAGACACTTGGGTCACATGACTCTGGTTCAGCCATCCAACGTAAACACTAGTGACCTTTGACCCCTTTCCACCCATTAAACAGAGCCTGGCAGTCACATGACGACACTCACACTACACACTGTAAAAAGTGACATGTCATACCTCTTCAATGTTTACTTACAAACTACGAAAAATAACATTTATTCTATCATCTTTGTCAGTGGAAATGTTCACATTTCAGCCTGCAACAATTCCACTTCCAGCGAGAGAAAACATGTTGGCGATTTTTTTTTTTTAATGTTTTAGCTAACGTTACGCTAACATTAGCCCTGATATAACGTCATAAGTGACTGTAAAATACACTATAATGCCAAAAGTATTTGGCCACCCGTCCAAATGATGAGAATCAGTTGTCTTAATCACTTGCCCCGGCCACAGGTGTATAAAATCAAGCACTTAGGCATGGAGACTGTTTCTACAAACATTTGTGAAAGAATGGGCCGCTCTCAGTGATTTCCAGCGTGGAACAGTCAGGATGCCACCTGTGCAACAAATCCAGTCGTGAAATTTCCTCGCTCCTAAATATTCCAAAGTCAACGGTCGGCTTTATTATAAGATAGTGGAAGAGTTTGGGAACAACAGCAACTCAGCCAGCAAGTGGTAGGCCACGTAAACTGACAGAGAGGGGTCAGCGGATGCTGAAGCGCATAGTGCAAATACTTTCTGCACAGTCAGTTGCTACAGAGCTCCAAACTTCATGTGACCTTCTAATTAGCCCACGTACAGTACGCAGAGAGCTTCATGGAATGGGTTTCCATGGCCAATCAGCTGCATCTAAGCCATACATCACCAAGTCCAATGCAAAGCATCGGATGCACTGGTGTAAAGCACGTCGCCACTGGACTCTGGAGCAGTGTAGACGTCTCCTCTAGAGTGATGAGTCACGCTTTTCCATCTGGCAATCTGATGGTCCAGTCTGGGTTTGGAGGTTGCCAGGAGAACCCTACATTTTGGACTGCATTGTGCCGACTGTGAAATTTGGTGGAGGAGGAATTATGGTGTGGGGTTGGTTTTCAGGGGTTGGGCTTGGCCTCTTAGTTCCAGTGAAAGGAACTCTGAATGCTCCAGGATACCAAAACATTTTGGACAATTCCATGCTCCCAACCTTGTGGGAACAGTTTGGAGCGGGCCACTTCCTCTTCCAACATGACTGTGCACCAGTGCACAAAGCAAGGTCCATAAATACATGGATGACAGAGTCTGGTGTGGATGAACTTGACTGGCCTGCACAGAGTCCTGACCTGAACTCGATAGAACACCTTCGGGATGAATTAGAACGGAGACTGAGAGCCATATTTAACCCTCTGGGATGGCACTTTAAGTTCAGATGTGAGTCAAGGCAGGTGGCCAAAAACTTTTGGCAATATAGTGTATGCGTCTTTTGTAGTACATGCTCTCTCTTTCTCACACACGCATAACTACGGTTGTAGTGCAAGTACCATTAAAAAAATAGCTACTAAATAAATTATAAGTTAATTTATTTTCCTGAGGGAACTCCCCTGAAGGATTAAATAAATAAAGTACAATCATTGGTTGGTGTTTTTTTTCACGTAATACCTCCTTTTACTAAAGTAATTATTTATACGACTACTGTTTACCTGAGTCATATTACTCTAAAGTATCGGTACTTTTACGTGAGTACCAGTTTTGCCAACTCTAATCGTCTACCGTTGATGAAAGAAGCTAACAAGCTAAATAGTCGACAAAAGTTGATCAAGCCCTAGAGTCTGACAAAAAGCTGTAAAAGTATACCTTTTATGTTATATATATATATATATATATATATATATATATATATATATATATATATATATATATATATATATATATATATACATGGGCTTCACGGTGGCAGAGGGGTTAGTGCGTCTGCCTCACAATACAAAGGTCCTGCAGTCCTGGGTTCAAATCCAGGCTCGAGATCTTTCTGTGTGGAGTTTGCATGTTCTCCCCGTGAATGCGTGGGTTCCCCCCAGGTACTCCGGCTTCCTCCCACTTCCAAAGACATGCACCTGGGGATAGGTTGATTGGCAACACTAAATTGGCCCTAGTGTGTGAATGTGAGTGTGAATGTTGTCTGTCTATCTGTGTTGGCCCTGCGATGAGGTGGCGACTTGTCCAGGGTGTAACCCGCCTTCCGCCCGATTGTAGCTGAGATAGGCGCCAGCGCCCCCCGCGATCCCAAAAGGGAATCAGCGGTAGAAAATGGATGGATGGATGGATATACATATATATATATATATATATATATATATATACGTATAAAATATAAGGGTTGTACGGTATATTGGTATTAGTATAGTACCGCTATACTAATGAAACATATTCGATACTATACCGCCTCTGAAAAGTACCTGTCCCCCACGTCGTGTCATGCAGATGAGCATGTTCACCAATGCACAATCACGGAGTACTTACAAGCAGACACAGTGTGGACAGAAAATGGAGAGCGGACAAATTTAGGCTTAGTAATTAAAGATGATGGTGAAGTTCTAACACTGAAACGCCCCCAGGAAGAGGTGCTTTGATACATGGCTAACTAGCTAGCGGCTAATGTTTGTCCTCAGTCAGCAGTGTTGTAACAACTTCAAAATCACTAATCCTTGTCTCCATAGAGACATATCAAGTACATTTATTTCAAATATCATCCCTGTAGGATGAGAGATAGCTATTCATGCTTCACGGCTCACTGGAATCCTAACAGTGGCTATGTTAACAATGGTCTTGACTTAGAACACACTACACACAAGTGAATGAAGGGCATACTTAGTCAACAGCCATACATGTCACACTAAGGTTGGCTGTATGAACAACGCCAACACTGTCATAAATATGTGCCATATAGTGAAACCACACTAAACAACAATGACAAACACATTTTGGGAGAATATTTGCATCGAAACACAACATAAACACTAAAGAACAAATTCCCAGAATTCCCTGCAGCACCAACTCTTTCGAGACGCTACAATATAAACATACGCCATAGACCTAACATCCACCATAATGATACCAAGTACAGGCGTGTATCTACTCAATTACATCAATATTTCTTAGCATCACAAAATCTTCTTTCGTTTTAAAAAAATATATATTGTGTTTATAAAGTCAGGAAATATGTTCCTGGACACATGAAGACTCTGAATATGACCAATGTATGATCATGTAACTACTTGGTATTGGATTGATACCCAAATTTGTGGTATCATCCAAAACTAATGTAAAGTATCAAACAACGGAAGAATAACTGATTTCAAAAGAAGTGTAGATAGAACATGTTAAAACAGAATGTAAGCAGATATTAACAATAAAAGAACAAGTAGATTAATAATTCATTTTCTACCACTTGTCTTTAATATTGTTGACCAAAAAATAGAATGATAAATGACACAAAATGTTACTGTATACATCTGCAGACTAATTAGGAGCCTTTGTTTGTTTACTTACTACTAAAAGAAAAGTCTTGCACGTTAACTTTTATTTAAAGACAAACTTGCAATAAAAACATATGTTTATTGTACCGTAAGATTTTTTGTTAAAATAAAGCCAATAATGACATTTTTGTGGTGCCCTTTATTTAGAATAGTACCGAAAAGTACCAAAATAAATTTTGGTACCGGTACCAAAATATTGGTATCGGGAAACACTAATAATACACACATACAGTGGGACAGTAGTTTTCATATGCTACGGTTTTGGTATATTTCAGTTTTAGGTGAAAAGTTTCACAGTAATAATCACCAAAAGTCTCAGAGTCTGTATTTCCAGATTGTCACTGAACACACCACACTGCTACTGTAAGTTTAGCCAAACAATCATCCATTTCATTCATCACTTATTTGTATTGTACATTTCTTTCCAACGTTATCATTCTTTTTAAAAAGTGTTTTTTGTGTTCACATTGAACAGATTCATTGGATTTACATTATTTAAACATAGCTCAATATCGGCGGTATAGCACGGTTGGTAGAGTGGCTGTGCCAGCAACTTGAAGGTTCCAGGTTCGATCCCCGCTTCCGCCATCCTAGTCACTGCCGCTGTGTCCCTGGGCAAGACACTTTACCCACCTGCTCCTAGTGCCACCCACACTGGTTTAAATGTAACTTAGATATTGGGTTTCACTATGTAAAAGCACTTTGAGTTACTATAGAAAAGCGCTATATAAATATAATTCACTTCACTGCACAATTTTTTAAGGAAATAATTGTTTTGGTTTTCATTAGACCCTTTCCAAACTGATTTCTAATGAAGACCTGAGGCTCAAGCGATAAAACGATACAAATATATTTTTGTCGATATAAACAAAAAATGCATTAAGTATATAATGGGATTTAAAAATGTTGTTTACATTGAGTGTTTTTCATGTTTGTGTTGACATTTCCTTTCCTTTCTGCCTTGATAGCTGAGGGTATTCTTATCAGAGGAAGGTTACGTTTTAAATAAAAAGGTTACAATTAATATATTTTGCTTCTGCTCCTTAATATCAATAATTATCGATATTGACCAATATAAAACACTTACAGTTTTTAGCCAAGTACATTATCTGATAATATCCTTTTGAGTTATGAGTATGCGTCACTTGGTGGAAGACATTTGGACATCCAGCTCGAATAAAAGGATCAACACGCCATCTGAGGGGACGGTGCAGTGACTCAGAATGCAGAAACATAATCCACGCTTTAGCCGCAACAATCTGCGCGTAGGTGGAGTGAAAAGCTTAAAAAAAAAACCCAAAAAAACAGTTTAAATCTCATCTATTATTTAAAGTTGTAAAAAGTAATATAACATTATGTTATAATTAAAGACCTTTAAAAAGGCATTTCCACATCACAACCAACAAGGGTCAAAACTTCAGCAGACCTGCGCTGGGACAGCAATAATCAGCTCAATAAAACACCAACATAGAAATAGGAGCTCAAAACATTCAGAGGGGTAACCAATGGAAGTTTTACCCAGACTAAAATCTGATTCAAGTTCAAAATTCAACAATTTGTGTTGTGGCGCTGCGTTGGTGCCTCTATGCCCTTGCTCATGAACACACTATAATGGGACTGTGTGCGAATGACTTCAATAAGATAAGGAGTAGAAGAAAGAAAAAATGAAATAAATGTATTCAGCAGGACTTTGAGACGACAATTCAAAACAACTGAGCTTGTGGAAAAGCAGCCGACAAGCTGGTGGAGTTACGGTAAATGTACCAACTACACTGCAAAAACGGAAATCTCAGTAAGATTAAATATCTCTAGTAAAGGTGATATTTGCTTATTTTCTGTCTGATAAAATAATTATTCTAAGCAGATTTTATGTTGGAGTGTTGTACTTGTTTTAAGGGTTTTGGTCCTAAATTATCTCAGTAAGATATTACAGCTTGTTGATGAGATTTGATGACCTATATTGAGTAAAACATGCTTGAAACTAGAATATCAATTGTTGCAAAGCTGTGTCATTAACACAAGTATAAAAGTACTTTTTAAAGTAATACTTTCTTACTTCAAGCATGAAAAAAAAAAAAAATCATGATTTTGACACAGTTGTGTCTCATTAAAACAGATGACAGCCAAATGGCCTCGCTGTTTTATTTTCAATGAAACAATAGAAAAGATGTACTCCTATAGTAGAACAGTTGGCATAGTACAGTAAACTGACAGTTAATATTTAAACATTCAACATGTGACATTTCAAACAATTTTGAACAGAAATAGTTCATGCACATTCAGATAAATTCCTCCAAATTACAATTAAAACAATTTTGGCCGGGGGCCGGGCTGTATATATCGCACTAATTGACTGAAAGAGCACGCACTTGGTGCGATGATGTCATGTTATCGATGGAAAAATGCATTTTTAGACCATATGATTTGCTTGAGCGGCTAGTAGACTCCGAGAGTAACAAGTGGTTGCCTTGTTGCCTTTCCATTAAGAACAATAAACTAGTTTATAGTATAAGTTTGCTGGTTTCAAGAAATGTAATGCCAAGCGCATATCATTAAGTCAAGATAATGGCACTCGCATTTACTTAATTTAAGAATATTTTTCAACATATTGAGCAAAAAGATCTCAAGAAATATGCACTTGTTATTAGTGAGAATATCCTTATTTTAAGGTATTTTTGGGTTCATTGAGGCTAGCTAATTTTACTTGTTTTGGAAAGTCTTGACAAGCCACATTTTCTTGTTCTATTGGCAGATAATTTTGCTTTGTTCAAATTAAATACCCCTAGTTTTTGTATTTTTTTTCTTGTTTTTGAACACTGACTTTTTGCAGTGTAGCTAAATAGCCAACTCGGCTCATTGCAACAATGAAGCACTCCATGAGCTTGTTTTGCAGAAATAAAAGCAGTCGTGAAATACTGATTATTTACTTTCATACGTGCTGTTAACATTCGCAATTATTTTTTTTAGCCAAAAGCAGGGCGAACTGAATGCGAGCACAAGCTAAATAGGTGAAATGCGTTTGTGTCGTCGCCGTGGGAGCTTGCATTGACATTTATAAAATATATATTGATTACAATCAAACAATAAACTGTAATAATGAACACCGCAGTAAAACTGCCAAAAGTTAGTATTACCGATTTAATTTAAAATGATGAAAAAAACCGTGATTGATAACCGCATTTTAATAAGCTCACGAACGAACTGGCGCTAGATTAAATGCTAACATGAAAACAAGACAACCTTAACGTCTTCCCCAATTAAACTAAACTTATATAAACACTTTGCTGTCCGAGCAACGATATCAGGGGTCTTGAATGTTTTCCAGGCCAAGGACCCACCCCCCCATACAAAAGTAGATTTGGAGTGGGGACCCCCTACTTACAAACGTATAAGCATACAGTAGGGAAGGGATTCATAAGGCCCCCGTTCCTGAGTGGATCTCGTGTTAATCATTTTGCAATGCAATTTGCTGAAAATGATGGAAAGCGCCACTCAATATAGCAACTGGCGCTGTGGTCAAAGTTGGAATTGCAACAAAACACCATTTAAGATATCCGATACTCTACTGCCATCTGGTGGCTAAAGTTGATAGTGCACCCCCCAAATTGTCACGTTTCATGTGTAAGGTGACCCGCCATGAATGGGGCCATATAAACCCCCTTCCTACTGTACCTTGTATAAAATAGTGTTTTATATGAAACTTGTCCTGAAGGTAACTTGTTATTGTGCAATACTAAGATAATCAAATACCACCGCCTAATTGCTAGCTGATAACTAGCAACTGGACAACAACGTTAGCCATAATGCTAAATATAGAAATATTATTTAATGGTGGTTATCACATTGCCATTTCTAAACTACATGTCAATGTGTTGGATCATTGTTAATTTGTATTTAAAGACATTTATATTTGTGGAAAAAAATGCATGGGGAAAGATTATAAAAACATTGAAAAAGATTTAAAATTCTGAAAAAATATTAAAATAAAGTAAAATAAACCAAAAAATAGCAGTACCTCTGTAGACCCCGTGGAGGTCACGGACCCCCGTTAAATACCTCTGAACTAAGCTATTCAATTGTGAACCTACAAAACCCCAAAACCAGTGAAGTTGACGCGTTGTCTTAATGGTAAATAAAAACAGAATACAATGAATTGCAAATCCTTTTCAACTTATATTCAATTGAATTGACTGCAAAGACAAGATACTAATTTGTTCAAATTTGATGCCTGCAGTATGTTTTAAAAAAGTAGGCACAAGTGGCAAAAAAGAATGACAAAGTTGAGTAATGCTCATCAAACACTTATTTGGAACATCCCACAGGTGAACAGGCTAATTGGGAACAGGTGGGTGTCATGATTGGGTATAAAAGCAGCTTCCATGAAATGCTCAGTCATTCACAAACAAGGATGGGGCGAGGGTCACCACTTTGTCAACAAATGCGTGAGCAAATTGTCCAACAATTTAAGAACAACATTTCTCAACCAGCTATTGCAAGGAATTTAGGGATTTCACTTTCAGTGGTCCGTAATATCAAAAGATTCAGAGAATCTGGAGAAATCCCTGCATGTAAGCTATGATATTACAGACATTTGATCCCTCAGGCGGTACTGCATCAAAAACCAACATCAGTGTGTAAAGGATATCCCCACATGGGCTCAGGAACACTTCAGAAAACCACTGTTAATAACTACAGTTCTTCGCTACATCTGTAAGTACAAGTTAATACTGTATTATGCAAAGCGAAAGCCATTTATCAACAACACCCAGAAACGCTGCCAGCTTCGCTGGGCCCAAGCTCAATTAAGATGGACTAATGCAAAGTGGAAAAGTGTTCTGTGGTCTGACGAGTCCACATTTCAAATTGTTTATGGACACTGTAGACGTTGTGTCCTCCGGAACAAAGAGGAACATGAACCATACGGATTGTTATAGGCACAAAGTTCAAAAGCCAGCATCTGTGATGGTATGGGTGTGTGTTAGTGCTCAAGGCATGGGTAACTTACACATCTGTGAAGGCACCATTAATGCTGAAAGGAACATACAGGTTTTGCAGCAACATATATTGCCATCCAAACAACGTTATCATGGACGCCCCTGCTTATTTTAAGCAAGACTATGCCAAGCCCAATGCTACAGCGTGGCTTCATAGTAAACGAGTGCGGGTACTAGACTGGCCTGCCTGTAGTCCAAACTTGTCTCCCATTAAAAACGTGTGGCGCATTATAAAGCCTAAAATATGACAATGGAGACTCCGGACTGTTGAACAACTTAAGCTGTACATCAAGCAAGAATGGGAAATAATTCCACCTGAAAAGCTTCAAAAATAATTCTCCTCAGTTCCCAAACGTTTACTAAATGTTGTTCAAAGGAAAGGCCAAGTAACACTGTGGTAAAAATTTCCCTCTGCCAACTTTTTTGCAATGTGTTGCTGCCATAAAATTTTAAAATGTAATGACACATACAGGTATGTACAAGTTCATGATTATTTGCAACAAAAAAAATAAGTTTCTCAGTTCAAACATTAAATATATTGTCTTTGCAGTTTATTCAATTGAATTTAAGTTGAAAATGATTTGCAAATCATTGTATTCCGTTTTTATTTACAATTACACAACGTACCAAATTCACTGGTTTCTGGTTTTGAACAAGCTGTGCTCTCTTAGTAAAGCGTGATCGTTTTATACAAGGAGATGTTTTTGCGATGCATTCAAGGACAGCTAAACAGAGTAGGACGGCACTTCCCCTGTCAGAAATAATAAACAGTCGTAATATATTTTATTGTCACGCAATTTTCATATAAATACAATTACAGTACAAACTAATTGTTAAACAATAAAAACCTTGCTTCCGTCAACAAATGTGTGTTTTGTAATCATGGAAGATTTGCTAACAATTGCAAAGACAACTCTTTTTGGACAAATGAGGATTCACGGCCTTATATTTTTTTTAACGTGAATTTATGGAGAATGAACTGCTGGTTGTAAAAGGTAAACAATCACAAAGACAGGGTAAAAGGTTGGAGCAGAGTGAGACGGGGGACGAGAGTTAGTGGTGTAAAAGTGGAACTTGGAGCCAAGATACGCCTACAGAGATGGAGTGCTTCTGCCTCACAGAGTTGCACAATGTTATTATCGATGCTTATTGTCTCTGGCGAGGAGGACACTGCTCAAAGAAAATGCATCACAACAAAAATGTTGGCGCGAACAAACCCTGCAGTGATAGAAACTTTTCCACCTACCCATAATATACTGGAAATGTCCCTGACCAGCTGCACCAAACAAACAACCGTCCATGCAGTGAGTCACGATAATATCGACCATGATACACTTGTTAGTACAACTTCATACACTGTTGAGCTAGATGTGTAAAAAACATGAAATGTGGGCTGAAGCTCCGGGAAGCTCAATTTTTGTTTCATCTGACATCACATGTACAAAGATTAGACCTTCTAGAGGAAAATGTTCTGTGGTAAGATGAAACAAATTTGAGCTGTTTGGCCACAATACCCAGTCGTATGTTTGGAGGAGAAAATATGAGGCCTTTAATCCCAAGAACACAATGCCTACCGTCAAGCATGGAGGTGGTAGCATTATGCTCTGGGCTTATTTTTTTGTCAATGGAACCGGTGCTTTACAGAGAGTAAATGGGACAATGAAAAAGGAGGATTACCTCCAAATTCTTCAGGACAACCTAAAACCATCAGCCCGGAGATTGAGTTTTGGGCACAGTTGGGTGTTCCAACAGAACAATGACCCCAAACACACGTCAAAAGTGGTAAAAGAATGGCTAAATCAGGCTAAAATTAAGGTTTTAGAATGGCCTTCCATAACTCATGACTTAAATGTGTAGACAATGCTGAAGAAACAAGTCCATGTCATAAAACCAACATTTTTTTGCTTAACTGCACCAATTTTGTCAAGAGGAGTGGTCAAAAAGTCTACCAGAAGCTTGTCATAAGTTTATGGATGGCTACCAAAAGCGCATTTTTGCAGTGAAACTTGCCAAGGGACATGTAACCAAATATTAACATTACTGTATGTATACTTTTGACCCAGCAGATTTGCTCACATTTTCAGTAGACCCATAATACATTCCTAAAAGTATCAAAACTCATGAATGTCTTTTGTGACCAACAAGTATGTGCTCCAATCACTCTATCACAAAAAAAAACAAGAGTTGTAGAAATGATCGGAAACTCCAGACAGCCTTGACATTATGTTCTTTAGAAGTGTATGCAAACTTTTGATCGCGACTGTACGTGTTCTTGTGTCTCATAATGATTGTGAACAATAGGCAAAATTCCCCCCAAAAAAGTGCTGTTCACCTTTAACAGAACAACAAAAACGGATTTTAAGAAGATACATATATTCACCTAATCCTTCCTCTCTAACTCTTATTAATCGACTTGCTAGTTTCCTTTTAATAACTGCTTACTTTCTGCGGTATCGTGGGTTCATCTACATTTCTTAAGCTTTACTAAGCACTTATTTTTTGGTGTTGTTTCAAGCTAACTTAGTGATTAGTTTAGTTATTAGCACGCCTGCTCCCGAATTGCTTTTCTGTGTAACATGTTAGCCTCATCCTCCAGTGTTAACAATGGGTAGTATACTAAGAAATGCAGTTTATTTGCCACAATGGAGGTGATTAATATTAGCTTAGGGGAGCGGCCTCACACTGTGTATGGAGCTGCTAGACACTTAATAGCCAGTAGACTAAAAATACACTGTCAGTCAGAGGTGATCGACATTAAAAGTCATTAATCGGCTATGGCAATCACAGACTTTTTTACGAAAATTGGCCGACACTGATTGGCACATCCCTGGTTTATCACAGCATTGTTGAATGTACTCAAAAAGTACTTGATAAACACACCAAAGTCTTGAGACCAAGTTTTATTTAAAAAAAAAAAAAATAGTCACACCTTATACTTACTTGCCAAAAGAAACATGAAATATTGTTTTTTTATTGTCATCATTTTATTTACCGTAAGTCGCACCGGCCGAAAATGCATAATGAAGAAAGAAAAAAAACATATAAGTCGCATTTTTGGGGAGAAATTTTTCGCCAGTCCCTCACAAGTTTCTCGCTTACTTCAAACTTTCTTTCTGCTGCTCGATTGCCTTTTTCTGCTGCATATTTCACTACTTCCAGCTTGTAACCTGCAGTGTATGATTTCCTTTTCGGTGCCATTTTTGTTCTGCCCTTGTCAGTTTTTATAAGTTACCGCCAATGTTTAAAAGATCAATTTTCATAGGTACGGAAGTAGTAGCAAATAGCATCTTCTTTTTTCACGTGCACTTCTGCCATGACCCGCCCCCGCCAAATTTTTATTGGTTGACATGTGTGTGTGTGTGTGATGATTACAAACTTCATTCTGCAGTAAAACAAAATATCAGTGGTATCACTGAATACTACAAGCCTTGTATTTCAAGTTAACATTTACTAAACAACACTTTCAAATAGTACATTAGTATTTGTATTCTTCGATTACTTGTACACTTCAGTGCTTCTAACCTTTTGGTTTGGCAAACGGCAAGTGGGGACCCAGATTGTAGAGGTTCTTACTAAAAACTCAAATACTGTGTCTTATATTAAATGAAAAATACATTAAAGTGCAGTTTGAATTTCAGGTACTGTAAAATAATGTGTACCAAAACGTAAAACATGTTTATTTCAGGAACAAAAGGGGACGGCGTGGTGCGGTCGGTAGAGTGGGTGTGCCAGCAACCTGGGGGTTTCTGGTTCGATCCCCAACTTCTACCACCTTAGTCACATCCGTTGTGTCCTTGAGCAAGACACTTCCCCCTTGTTCCTGATGGGTCCTGGTTAGGGCCTTGCATGGCAGCTCCCGCCATCAGTGTGTGAATGGGTGAGTGTGGGAATAGTGTCAAAGTGCTTTGAGTACCTTGAAGGTAGAAAAGCGCTATATAAGTAGTAATGTCCGATAATGGCTTTTCTGCCGATATTGTCCAACATTTAATTACCGATTCCGATATCAACCGATATCGAAATGTACAGTCGTGGAATTAACACATTATTATGCCTAATTTTGTTGTGATGCCCCGCTGGATGAATTAACAATGTAACAAGGTTTTCCAAAATAAATCAACTCAAGTTATGGAAAAAAATGCCAACATGGCACTGCCATATTTATTATTGAAGTCACTAAGTGCATTATTTTTTTTAACATGCCTCAAAACAGCAGCTTGGGACAACCTCTCCCTGAGAGAGCATGAGGAGGTTGAGGTGGGCGGAGTTGGAGGCGGGGGTTGTATATTGTAGCGTCCCAGAAGAGTTAGTGCTGCAAAGGTCCTGGGTATTTGTTCTGTTGTGTTTATGTTGTGTTGCGGTGCGGATGTTCTCTCGAAATGTGTTTGTCATTCTTGTTTGGTGTGGGTTCGCAGTGTGGCGCATATTTGTAACAGTGTTAAAGTTGTTTATACGGCCACCCTCAGTGTGACCTGTATGGCTGTTGACCAATTATGCTTTGCATTCACTTGTGTGTGTGAAAAGCCGTAGATATTATGTGATTGTGCCGGCACACAAAGCCGGTGCCTTTTAGGTTTAGTGGCGCTATGTACTGCTCCCTACGTCTGTGTACCACTCCGTACAGCCGCGCTTTAAAAAGTCATAAGTTTTACTTTTTCGAACGGATACCGATAATTTCCGATAATACATTTTAAAGCAACAGATAATATCGGCAGTCCGATATTATCGGACATCTTTATATACAAGTATAACCCTTTCTTTTCTTTCTTTTATCCACAAACTCAAAAATTATTTCAACAGTGTTTTATTACCTATTACATCAGAGGAGTTGAATCTTTGCAAACAAATTTAGGTGTGTTTATTCTCCCAGTCTGTGTGAGACTACCTGCGGGTCTGCATTCAGGACAGGACTACTGTGCACCAGAATCTTAACTCAAGCAGTCAGGGAGACTAAAGACTGTCACTGAAGTTTCGACTCCTTTTAAATGTTGTGTTTCAACTTCTATGCTAGTGTTAGCCATATTTTTTTTATTTTGTACTTCTGGGCAGCACTTCCAGCTGTGTAATCTCGCCAGACCCTTGTACAAGAATCTGGCGAGAGTCAGGTTAGGGGAGAGGCACAATGCTGACTGAACATCACTTAGGTCATGAGGAGCCTGACTTTAACAACGGTGGAACGGGACGGTCGCGCACTCCCACGGACACAAACACTTTCACACAAACACATGCAAACGTACATAAACACACACACACAGGTTTACGGTCAATAAAGGCAGATTGTTCCGTGCAGGATTGTACCAAGTGTTGTTGCTTCCCAACTGTTTACTACTGCGGTAACTTCTAACAGACATGTCCGCCATGTTTGATCAAGGAAATATGCTAACAGCCTGTCACCTTAATCGAACTAAAATTAATCGCAATCATCGATCGCAATCATATAATCAATCGCCCAGCCCTAAGATATAGTACCGTATTTTTCGGATTTTAAGTCGCTCCGGAGAAAACGTCGCACCGGCCGAAAATGCATAATAAAGAAGGAAAAACACATATAGAAGTCGCACTGGAGTGTAAGTCGCATTTTCGGGGGAAATTTATTTGATGAAATCCAACACCACGAATAGACATTTGAAAGGCAATTTAAAATAAATAAAGAATAGTGAACAACAGGCTGAATAAGTGTATGTTATATGTTGCATAAATAACCAACTGAGAAGGTGCCTGGTATGTTAACGTAACATATTATGGTAAGAGTCATTCAAATAACTATAACATATAGAACATGCTATACATTTACCAAACAATCTGTCACTCCTATTCGATAAATCCGATGAAATCTTCTTCCTCGATGTCGCTTTTAAACAACTCTGCCAACTCCAAAGGTTGTATGCGCCGCTTCTTCTTGTCGTTTTCTGCTGCATATTTCCCTACGTCCAGCTTGTAATCTGCAATACATGATTTCCTTTTCGGTCCAATTTTTGTTCAGCCCTTCTTAGTTTTTATAAGTTACCGCCAACGATGAAATGATCCATCTTAATAGCTACGGCAGTAGCATAAAGCAGTAAGCATTCCATGACCCACAATGCAGTTCTGCCATGACCCTCCCCCGCCGAATTCTTATTGGTTGACGTGTATGTCGAGCGGGGCTAAAAACAAAGCAGAAGGCTAATCCCCACAGAACACCACTTTCCTCCATCCCGAAGACGGATTTAGATGGAAAATGCGAGACTACTGGTCTGGGTAAGGAGTCAGTTAAATTAGAACAAGTTTTTTCTGCTTTGAGTGTTTCAGAGTTGGACATGTGTGTTACTGAGGTGGCTAACTATGATGCGTGCAGTTTATCAAAGCAACAAACAAACAATCGGAAAATCCCCGTTACTGAGGTGGCTAACCATGATGCGTGCAGTTTATCAAAGCAACAAACAAACAATCGGAACATTCCCGTCGTATCAATTCCTAGATATGGTCGTAATTATACTGAATGCACTGGGCATAATAAACACAACATTATTAATATTGCTACTACGGATAATTTGATCAAAAATTCCCTAAAACAGCCCACTACCTATAATATAGGTTTTTTAAACATAAGATCATTGTCTCCCAAAACGTTGTTAGTTAATGATATTATCAGAGACAACAATCTTAACGTCATCGGTCTCAGTGAAACCTGGCTTAAACCAAACGACTTTTTTGCGCTAAATGAGGCATGTCCTCCTAACTTTACACATGCGCATATTGCCCGTCCGCTTAAAAGGGGTGGGGGGGTCGCACTAATATACAACGAAAACTTTAACCTTAGTCCTAACATAAATAATAAATATAAATCGTTTGAGGTGCTTACTATGAGGTCTGTCACACCGCTGCCTCTACACCTGGCTGTTATCTACCGCCCCCCAGGGCCCTGTTCGGACTTTATCAATGAATTCTCAGAGTTCGTTACTGATCTAGTGACACACGCCGATAATATAATCATAATGGGGGACTTTAATATCCATATGAATACCCCATCGGACCCACCGTGCGTAGCGCTCCAGACTATAATTGATAGCTGTGGTCTCACACAAATAATAAATGAACCCACGCATCGCAACGGTAATACGATAGACCTAGTGCTTGTCAGGGGTATCACCGCTTCCAAAGTTACGATACTCCCGTATACTAAAGTATTGTCCGATCATTACCTTATAAAATTCGAGGTTCAGACGCATGTTCGTCAAACTAATAATAATAATAACTGCTATAGCAGCCGCAACATTAATACGGCCACAACGACAACTCTTGCTGACCTACTGCCCTCGGTAATGGCACCATTCCCAAAGTATGTGGGCTCTATTGATAACCTCACTAACAACTTTAACGACGCCCTGCGCGAAACCATTGATAACATAGCACCGCTAAAGTTAAAAAAGGCTCCAAAAAAGCGCACCCCGTGGTTTACAGAAGAAACTAGAGCTCAGAAATTATTATGCAGAAAGCTGGAACGCAAATGGCGCACGACTAAACTTGAGGTGCACCATCAAGCATTTAGTGATGGTTTAATAACTTATAAACGCATGCTTACCTTAGCTAAAGCTAATTATTACTCAAATCTCATCCACCGTAATAAAAACGATCCTAAATTTTTGTTTAGTACGGTAGCATCGCTTACCCAACAAGGGACTCCTTCCAGTAGCTCCACCCACTCAGCTGATGACTTTATGCAATTCTTTAGTAAGAAAATTGAAGTCATTAGAAAGGAGATTAAAGACAATGCGTCCCAGCTACAACGGGGTTCTATTAACACTGACACGATTGTATATACGGCGGATACTGCCCTCCAAAATTGTTTCTCTCGTTTTGAGGAAATAACATTAGAGGAATTGTTACAACGTGTAAATGGAATAAAACAAACAACATGTTTACTTGACCCTCTTCCTGGGAAACTGATCAAGGAGCTCTTTGTATTATTAGGTCCATCAGTGCTAAATATTATAAACTTATCACTTTCCTCGGGCACTGTTCCCCTAGCATTCAAAAAAGCGGTTATTCATCCTCTTCTTAAAAGACCTAACCTCGATCCTGACCTCATGGTAAACTACCGACCGGTGTCTCACCTTCCCTTTATTTCAAAAATCCTCGAAAAAATTGTTGCGGAGCAGTTAAATGAACACTTAGCGTCTAACAATCTATGTGAAACCTTTCAATCCGGTTTCAGGGCAAATCACTCGACGGAGACAGCCCTCGCAAAAATGACTAATGATCTATTGCTAACGATGGATTCTGATGCGTCATCTATGTTGCTGCTCCTCGATCTTAGCGCTGCTTTCGATACCGTCGATCATAATATTTTATTAGAACGTATCAAAACACGAATTGGTATGTCAGACTTAGCCCTGTCTTGGTTTAACTCTTATCTTACTGATAGGATGCAGTGTGTCTCCCATAACAATGTGACCTCGGACTACGTTAAGGTAACGTGTGGAGTTCCCCAGGGTTCGGTCCTTGGCCCTGCACTCTTCAGCATCTACATGCTGCCGCTAGGTGACATCATACGCAAATACGGTGTTAGCTTTCACTGTTATGCTGATGACACCCAACTCTACATGCCCCTAAAGCTGACCAACACGCCGGATTGTAGTCAGCTGGAGGCGTGTCTTAATGAAATTAAACAATGGATGTCCGCTAACTTTTTGCAACTCAATGCCAAAAAAACGGAAATGCTGATTATCGGTCCTGCTAGACACCGAACTCTATTTAATAATACAACTCTAACATTTGACAACCAAACAATTAAACAAGGCGACACGGTAAAGAATCTGGGTATTATCTTCGACCCAACTCTCTCCTTTGAGGCACACATTAAAAGCGTTACTAAAACGGCCTTCTTTCATCTCCGTAACATCGCTAAAATTCGCTCCATTCTGTCCACTAAGGACGCTGAGATCATTATCCATGCGTTTGTTACGTCTCGCCTCGACTACTGTAACGTATTATTTTCGGGTCTCCCCATGTCTAGCATTAAAAGATTACAGTTGGTACAAAATGCGGCTGCTAGACTTTTGACAAGAACAAGAAAGTTTGATCACATTACGCCTGTACTGGCTCACCTGCACTGGCTTCCTGTGCACTTAAGATGTGACTTTAAGGTTTTACTACTTACGTATAAAATACTACACGGTCTAGCTCCATCCTATCTTGCCGATTGTATTGTACCATATGTCCCGGCAAGAAATCTGCGTTCAAAGGATTCCGGCTTGTTAGTGATTCCCAAAGCCCAAAAAAAGTCTGCGGGCTATAGAGCGTTTTCCGTTCGGGCTCCAGTACTCTGGAATGCCCTCCCGGTAACAGTTCGAGATGCCACCTCAGTAGAAGCATTTAAGTCTCACCTTAAAACTCATTTGTATACTGTAGCCTTTAAATAGACTCCCTTTTTAGACCAGTTGATCTGCTGTTTCTTTTCTTTTTCTTCTATGTCCCACTCTCCCCTGTGGAGGGGGTCCGGTCCGATCCGGTGGCCATGTACTGCTTGCCTGTGTATCGGCTGGGGACATCTCTGCGCTGCTGATCCGCCTCGACATCTCTGCGCTGCTGATCCGCCTCCGCTTGGGATGGTTTCCTGCTGGCTCCGCTGTGAACTGGACTCTCGCTGCTGAGTTGGACCCGCTTTGGACTGGACTCTGGTGACTGTGTTGGATCCATTGTGGATTGAACTTTCACAGTATCATGTTAGACCCGCTCGACATCCATTGCTTTCCTCCTCTCTAAGGTTCTCATAATCATTATTGTCACAGACGTCCCACTGGGTGTGAGTTTTCCTTGCCCTTATGTGGGCCTACCGAGGATGTCGTGGTGGTTTGTGCAGCCCTTTGAGACACTAGTGATTTAGGGCTATATAAGTAAACATTGATTGATTGATTGATATGTGACGATTGCTGACGTGTGGGTGACGATTGCTGACATTTTCTTGGTCTCTTCCGCGAATGAGATAAATAATATTATTTGATATTGTGTAATCTGCAGTATATGATTTCCTTTTCGGTGCCATTTTTGTTCAGTCCTTTTCAGTTTTTATAAGTTACCGCCAACGATTAAATGATCCATTTTAATAGCTACGGCATAGCATGTAGCAGTTAGCATTCCTTGACCCACCATGCACTTCTGCCATGACCCTTCCCCGCCAAATTCTTATTGGTTGACGTGTATATGATGATTGCTGACGTGTGTATGACGCTTGCTGACATTTTCTTCGTCTCTTCTGCGAATTAGATAAATAATATTATTTGATATTTCATGGTAATGTGTTAATAATTTCACACATAAGTCGCTCCGGAGTATATGTCGCACCCCCGGCCAAACTATGAAAAAAAATTGCGACTTCTAGTCCGAAAAATACGGTACTTGCCCTTCTTTTGCCAAACAAAAGCAGCACCAAGTTTCCCAAACAGCTCAAGTTAAATTTCATAAGACCAAAGAACCAACTTCCAAAAGTGTTTCACATTCTCTCTAACAAACGTCAGTCAAGTTTTGATGTTTTCTGTTGGACGGTGGTCATGAAGTCCACCACAGTGATACCAATGGACGATTTAAAGTCTCCAATGAGCCAAACATGTATAATATGCACACTCCGCACAGAGATGGCCGAACAGAAGTTACTGAACACGTTACTGTCGGAAATAATGTCAAAATCAGGGTAGTTTCCCACAGGCTTGAACAAGAAATCCATGTATTCACTTGAAAAATACCTTTCTACTGACTTTTTCTCCTCACCAAATGTGCCAACGCCGTTCCAGGATCGATCAGGTTTGTGACCAGCTTATGCTGACAGTAGGAATATAACAACAAATGATAAAATGATCATCGCAGATTTTCTGATATTGTCATTACTGCCACCGGTGGTGGAAAAGTGTATTACAACTGAATATCGCAGCGGCCATTACAGACAACAGTTGAAAAAATAGACGTTTTTTTGGTGCCCCTCGAGAAAGAGGGGCACATTCATCATCATCATTTATTTTTATTCCTTTCATGAAAATGCATATTTACAAGCCATTTGAACCGATATGGTACCGATTTGACTTTAGATTTGACTGCTACTTTTGACATGGTAGACCACAGTATTCTTTTAGCTTGCCTTGAGTATTGTGTGCGTATTGAAGGTACAGCTCTAAAATGACTAACAGGAGTTTTTCTATAAACCTAGGCCAATACTCCTCCTCTGAGTCTGCCCTTAAGTACGGTGTACCCCAAAGTTAAATTTTGGCACTTGTCCTCTTTTCTTAATACATGCTTCCCCTGGGTGCTGTTTTTAAAAATTAAAAGGTTTCTTTTCATTGTTTCGCAGATGAAATTCAAATATTTCTGTCTGTAACAGTAAGCAATAACCAGGTTGCCATGACTACTCTGCAGAACTGTTTGCATGATGTACACGAATGGTTGTGAGCCAACTTCTTATACTTAAACACAAATAAAACAAATTGTAGTATTTGCTCAAACAAACCCACTACAAGGACATAACTATGTTATTGGTTCTCTGTCCTCCTATTTCCACATATCAGCAAGGAGCCTTGGAGTTATTTTTGACAGCTTGCTTAAGCTGGACAAACAAATTAGCTCTGTCATTAAATCCAGCTACGACTCCCTGCAAAAATAAAAACGTATCTTCCACATGCTGACTTTGAAAGAGCTATCCATGCATTTGTGACGTCACGCCTCAATTACTGTAATTTCTTGTATGTAGGAATAGATCAGGGCTCTCTCCAGCGGCTGCAACGCTTGCAGAATTCTGCTGCTCGTCTTGTAACCAAAACCAACTGATGTGAGCCAATTACCCCTGTACTGGTCCCCCTTCATTGGCTCCCAGTTACTTTTTGAGTTAATTTTAAAATTGTACTTATTGCTTACAAATGCTTACACCAAGTAGCCCCGCCCTATCTTATTGAGCTTCTGCAGTCTTATTCTCCCAGCAGGACCCAGACCAGCTCCTCCTGGCTGTCCAAAAAACTGACTCAAAACCAGAAGAGCTAGAGCCTTCTCAGTGGCAGGGCCCAGACTGTGGAACAACCTTACACTATCTATTAGATCGCCCCAGTTTCTGAGCCAATTTAAATCTAGGTTAGAAAATATACTTTTACTTCCTGGCGTTCAAATCCAGTTTGGCAGAATATCTTGGTCGTTTTATACATTTTTCATTTATTTATTACATTTTGGTATTTTAGGTGATATATATTCTGAACGTCTTTTAAGATATATTTTACTGTTGTATTTTATTCATTCTTCTGTGTTACGATGTAAATGTGACACTGCGTGTCCTTTTTTTTGTTTCAAATTGTTTATTATGTCTATACTGTGAGGACTGGTGGGCATGGTAATGCCGGGTTTGTCCCTCCGTGGATGCGATGACGTGAACACAACAAAAGGTAGGATCTTAAAATATTTATTTAACAAAAAGAGAGCTCTGAACAGAAATGCTGGAGCTAATAAAAAGGCAAACCAAAAACGCTAGTATGAAAACTAGGAAATACAAACAGAAAACTAAACTTGGCATGAAAGCACAAACAAGAAAACAAATCATCAGTATGAAAACTGGAATAATCAAGTGGCATAGCGTGAGAGCTAGCGAGAATAAAAGTAGAAAAAGTAGCAGTCGTCACTTGTTGCATGAGAGCAATTTATGAACCCAGGAAGAAAAGAACAAAGAGGCTGTCTTAAATAGGAGGGTGATTAGACAAAACAGGTGTGTGTGGACCGGGATTGGCAGGTGGACTGATGAGTTACCATGGTGACAGGCTAAACAGGAAATAAACAGTCACTTGACGGAGAGTCATACCAGAAAGGAAAAATAACTAATATGTCTAGATACGAGCAGCGGATCGCAACATATACAGCACTTTGAATTGTGCTATTTGAATAAATGAACTGAACTAAAACTACCTGGGAATCGGTACCAAATTTCGGTACTTTTGTGTGTTAATAAATATTAAATGTTTTTTTGATGATAAACTCTCATTTGATAAGGCCATATTTAAAAATAAGCTGTCCAGTTATTATATCTTGTTTTACTTTCACGTTTCTGAGTCTCATTTGCAAATATGACATCAAGTTGCAAGTCCAGGATGTCAGTTGTGTATAGTTTATGGTGTTGTTTTTTGTTGCGTCCTAAAAAGTGTTAAGACTTTAAGTGTTCGATTGATTGATTGAAACTTTTATTAGTAGATTGCACAATACAGTACATATTCTGTACAATTGACCACGAAATGGTAACCCCCGAATAAGTTTTTCAACTTGTCCATGTAAATTAATTCATGGTGTTGTACTTAATACGCACCAGCTGTTTGATGGTACCGTGTATCTAAGTTGTAGTTTTCATTAAAACATTCGGAGGTGTTGAAATCGCCATGGAAAAACGCTCATGCTAATCAGAAGCATGTCAATGGCAAAGCCATTGTATATTAGTATCAAATTAGCACTTTTTTGGAAAGTGGAGCCTTGCAGATTCATTATGTTGGAAGGTTTTTGAGTCAATGTCTTTGTTGGCATTGAAAATTGCAACATTTCTCTCAGTGCTGCTGGAATGATCGCTAAGTGCCAAAGTGCGAAAAGCCGCCCGAGTCGGCAACCGGGCGTGACGTTACGCGCTACCCAGGTACCAAACACCGTACTGTTGGTTTTACTGGAATCAGTGCCCGGTAGAACCGGCGGCATTCGGTCGGTCCCAAAAAAGTACCGGAATTGGTATCCAGCCCTAGTCAGATGTAGTCTCAACTTGTCTCGATGCGATCAATTGAATGCTCTGAGAATACAAGCACCTAAATGAATGAGAACATCCATAGACTTGGATAGCAGGACACCACCTGGTTGATCGCAATTTTTCTTCCTGATTTTCACCAATCAATTCTTCCTTGATGTAATCCTGCTAAGCAGCAACCCAACCAAACCAACCACTAAATGGCTACCAAACAATGCCTCATACGTTTACCGTTTTCTGCTCTGGCAAAGGTAATACAACTTGGACATAAGGGTTCGCACTGTGACATCATACAAAGGAGACAAGCTTCAACTGAAAACACTTTCAAAAAAGTCAATTTCGATTGACATATAGTTTAAGTCAACAAAATTACCGATACATGTTATGTTCATGCAGACCTACAGTAGTTGTGGGTGTAAAATGGCTGCACGTACCTCGGGGAGTTGAATCCACTGTCCACCGTGACGCTGCTACTGTCCATGCTGTCCAAGCGGGCCGAGTGTGCCGACTTCTGGCTGCTGCTGTTGTCGGTCTCCTTGGGGCTAAGTAAGGTCAGATTGGTCTCCAGTTTGCGCTGTAGGTCGTGGTCCTTCTCTCGCTCCAGCAGCCACTTTATGGTTCCCTCCCCGCCACCGACGACACCACTTCCGCTATTGCAGCCACCACCGCCCCCGCTGTTACCACCCGCTTCCCTGTGGTCCTTGTTGTCCTCCGCCTTGGCCAACTCTTTGTGCGAGTCCTCTTCCGCTTCCTCGTCATCCTCGTCGTCCGAGACGTTATAGTAGTCAAAGGAGGCGGAGGGGACAGTTGGCTCTAAGCAGCCCTGCAGGAGCGCAGGCGACGCTGAGGAAGCGGCTGAATTGGAAGGCTGCTGGGGCTCAGGATTGTCAAGGGCCTCTGTTGATTTGGCGTGCGAGGCTTTCCGCAATGTGCCAGACTTGCTGTAGCTGCTGTCCACATAGCCTGCGGACAAGGCATTGTGTGGAGGTTTGAACAAAGTGTCCTTGCTGAAGATCTCTTTCCTCTTCATTGACTGGCTGGACCCGCCCCCTCCGGGGTCCACGTTGTGTTGGTGCGGCGTCAAGCGGGCGTTTTGCGCCGGCTCCGGCGTCTGGCTCGGTGTCAGTCGGACCGAGCTGCTCTGCCCCTTCCCCGCCGACAAGTCCTCTTTGTACTCCACCTTGTGAGGAGAGGTGAGGTGAGGCGTTTGGCGGTCGGCCGGAGAGCCCTTTCGGAGTCCCCCTGATGAGGTTAATGTGTCATACTCTGATTTAGCCTGAGGCGAAGGGGCAGTTAGGATTGTTTCATTTGATGTATTGCACTGGAAGTACTCGTCTGTGGAGGGCTTAGGAGAAAGTCCCATGAGCTCGTTGTACGTCGGCAAGCTGTCTCTGCTTTTGTTCCTCTCCATCGTACTCCGAAGCCTCGACTCATCCACACTCCCTTTCCCCAAATCAGGCACATTAAAATCCGAGTGGAACTTAGCAGCAGAGAACATGATCCTTGAGTAGTGGCTAGACTTCTGTGTGGCCCGCAGTGTGCCATTGTCCGTGTAGTAGTGACTGCGCTCCTCCAAGCTGGCCTCAAAGTCCTCTGGCGGCCCAAGCGAAGGACCTTTGAGGGCGTTGTCCATGGAGCGCGATCGCTCTTTAGCTTGATCTGACCGGTCATGTCGCGACTTCCTGTCCTGATTGTGACTATGACTCCTCTGCACTCGGGACTGGCACGTGCCCCGAGACGGCTCAGGGAAGGGCATCTCTGTCCTTCTCTTGGCAAGCTCCCCGGACACGTCCCACTCGGGCGTGACGGGGCAGTATGACTCGGTGATGTTGGGGTTGCTGTGGACGAGATAGGTGGCGCCCCCACTGCGCCTGCGCTCTAAGGTGTACATGGCCTCCCGAGGTGAGCGCACTAGCGAGTGGCTAAAGAAGCGGAAATCCCTTTCCATGAACAAAAGATCCCAGTTCGATCCCTCCGATGCCTCCCCCCTTGAAGTCCGAGGTTTGCTGTGAGAGCGGGACTTACCATGTGGCACCCTCCTGTGGCCCCTCCCTCTCCGACTGCGAGCGCTGTGCTGGGCTGACGACCCCGCCTTGTGTTTCTGCGTACGCTCTTCCTCCAGCCTCTTCATCACGGCCGTGTGCCTCGCCACGTTCTCCACCGTCAGGTCGGGGTTGATCCTTCGGATGATCTCCATCTCGATGTCCCGGGGTATAGCTGTGGTGGGCATGTCCTCGTCGCGAAGCGGCCACTCTTCTGGGGGAAACTGGGCCGAGAAGGTGGCCAACTGCCTCATTTTATCCTTCTTGAAGCTCAGACGGAAAAGCCTGAGCCCAAAGCGTTTGGATTGTTTCTCGCTGCTTCCTCCGCCAGAGCTTCCCTCTTTCTTTTTGGTCAGTGTGTCGGTTTTATAAGGGAACGACGTGACGATTTTGCTCTTCTCTGCCGGCTCTTGAGGCGGGGGTTGCTTGACAGGAGGGGATGTAAGAGGGGGTGGGTGGGGGTAAGACGGCGGTTCTCCTCGGTGCTGCTCCTTGGCGGACGTCGGAGCTTCCCCGCCGTTGGTGGTTTTGTTCGGCTGGGAATCCGCCTTCTGTTCCTTTGGTGGCTTACTTTGGAGAGCAGCTCCATGAAGCCTGGCTGGATCCTCGCGTCGGGAATTATAGGAGTCATTATGATTCTTGCGCGAAGGCCTCTCTGTCAAGCAACTGGGTGTGGATGGCGTTACATTACCAGACTTAGGCGAAGCGCAAGGCTGAGACGGCTGTTGCGGATGCGTCGGCCGCTCCTGCAGCCGATCGTCGAGATGATACCACTTGTTGTTGCTCCGGATGAGGGACGGTGTGATGAAGTAGGTTTGGGGAGTGACGATGAAGTAGCCCTCTGGGGTGGGGTATATCTTCCTCTCTCGCACCAGCATGTTCAAGGTGTGTCGCAGGACCTCCAAGCTGGGTGTAGGCACGCCTTTGGGGAGAACATACAAATTGAGATACATTTCAAAGCATTTTACTATTGATACCCATTGACTGATAAGTAAACACAAGCATCAAAAAAAAAATTGTCAACACAGCCAATTTTGTCTAATTGCCTGGCAGTATAGATATGGGTTAAAATATATAACACAATCAATATTGCAGCTCCTTGTGATAGTGTGTATATATATATATATATATATATATATATATATATATATATATACAGTGGGGCAAAAAAGTATTTAGTCAGGCACCGATTGTGCAAGTTCTCCCACTTAAAATGCTGACAGAGGTCTGTAATTTTTATCATAGGTACACTTCAACTGTGAGAGACAGAATGTGAAAAAAAATCCAGGAATTCACATTGCTGGAATTTTAAATAATTTATTTGTAAATTATGGTGGAAAATAAGTATTTGGTCAACCATTCAAAGCTCTCACTGATGGAAGGAGGTTTTGGCTCAAAATCTCACAATACATGGCACCCGTTCATTCTTTCCTTAACACGGATCAATCGTCCTGTCCCCCTTAGCAGAAAAACAGCCCCAAAGCATGATATTTCCACCCCCATGCTTCACAGTAGTTATGGTGTTCTTGGGATGCAACTCAGTATTCTTCTCCCTCCAAACACGACAAGTTGAGTTTATACCAAAAAGTTCTATTTTTGTTTCATCTGACCACATGACATTCTCCCAATCCTCTGCTTTATCATCCATTTATCCATTTTGGTACTTAGCCTGCAGTCCAGATCTGACTCCCATCGAATATATGTGGCGCATTATGAAGTGTAAAATATGACAGCGGAGACCCCGGACTGTTGAACGACTGAAGCTCTACATAAAACAAGAATGGGAAAGAATTCCACTTTCAAAGCTTCAATAATTAGTTTCCTCAGTTCCCAAACGTTTGTTGAGTGTTGTTAAAAGAAAAGGTGATGTAACACAGTGGTGAACATGTCCTTTTCCAACTACTTTGGCACGTGTTGCAGCCATGAAATTCTAAGTTATTTATTATTTTCAAAAATAATAAAGTTTATGAGTTTGAACATCAAATATCTTGTTTTTGTAGTGCATTCAATTGAATATGGGTTGAAAAGGACTTGCAAATCATTGTATTCCGTTTATATTTACATCCAACACAATTTCCCAACTCATATGGAAAGTAGTTGGGAAAGGGCATGTTCACTACTGTGTTACATCACCTTATTTTTATAACAACACTCAATAAACGTTTGGGAACTGAGGAAATTAATTATTGAAGCTTTGAAAGTGTAATTCTTTCCCATTCTTGTTTTATGTAGAGCTTCAGTCGTTCAACAGTCCAGGGTCTTCGCTGTCGTATTTTACGCTTTATAATGCGCCATACATTTTCGATGGGAGACAGGTCTAAACTGCAGGCGGGCCAGGAAAGTACCCGCAATCGTTTATTTAACAAAGCCATGCTGTTGTAACACGTGCTGAATGTGGCTTGGCATTGCCTTGCTGAAATAAGCAGATTAGATTAGGGACATCCATGAAAAAGACGGCGCTTAGATGGCAGCATATGTTGTTCCAAAACCTGTATGTACCTTTCAGCATTAATGGTGCCTTCACAGATGTGTAAGTTACCCATGCCTTCGGCAGTAATGCAGCCCCATACCATCACAGATGCTGGCTTTTGAACTTTGCGTCAATAACAGTCTGGATGGTTGGCTTCCCCTTTGGTCCGGATGACACAATGTCGAATATTTCCAAAAACAATTTGAAATGTGGACTCGTCAGACCACAGAACACTTTTCTACTTTGGATCAGTCCATCTTAGATGATCTTGGGCCCACAGAAGCCGGCGCCGTTTCTGGATGTCGTTGATAAATGGCTTTCGCTTTGCATAGTAGAGCTTTAACTTGCACTTACAGATGTAGCGACAAACTGTATTTAGTGACAGTGGTTTTCTACCCTGAGATCGGTTGGTCGTGAGTTCAAACCCCGGCCGAGTCATACCAAAGGCTGTAAAAATGGGACCCGTTACCTACCTACTTGGCACTCAGCATCAATGGTTGGAATTGGGGGTTAAATCACCAAAAATGATTCCAGGGGGCGGCACCGCTGCTGCCCACTGCTCCCCTCACCTCCCAGGGGGTGATCAAGGATGATGGGTCAAATGCAGAGAATAATTTCGCCACATCTAGTATGTGTGTGACAATCATTGGTACTTCAACTTTAACTTTCTGAAGTGATCCTGAGCCCATGTGGTGATATCCTTAGAGATTGATGTCGGTTTTTGATACAGTGCCGTCTGAGGGATCGGAGGTCACGGTCATTCAATGTTGGTTTCCGGCCATGCCGCTTACGTGGAGTGATTTCTCCAGATTCTCTGAACCTTTTGATGAATTTATGGACCATAAATGTTGAAATCCCTAAATTTCTTGCAATTACACTTTGAGAAACGTTGTTCTTAAACTGTTTGACTATTTGCTCATGCAGTTGTGGACAAAGGGGTGTACCTCGCCCCATCCTTTCTTGTGAAAGACTGTTTTTATACCCAATCATGGCAACCACCTGTTCCCAATTAGCCTGCACACCTGTGGGATGTTCCAAATTAGTGTTTGATGAGCATTCCTCAACTTTATCAGTATTTATTCCCACCTTTCCCAACTTCTTTGTCACGTGTTGTTTGCATCAAATTCAAAAGTTAATGATTTGCAAAAAAAAAAAGTTTATCAGTTTGAACATCAAATATGTTGTCTTTGTAGCATATTCAACTGAATATGGGTTGAAAATGATTTGCCAATCCTTGTAGTCCGTTTATATTTACATCTAACATAATTTCCGAACTTATATGGAAATGGGGTTTGTAGAATGTCAACACCATGCATTATCACGATATGACCACAGTATTAAAATCTCTATTGTCAGACAGATTTATACTATTTATATCATATAGGTCTACATTGCGCAACTCTACTGTAACTGGTAACACAAGTGAGTAGACCTCATAGTAAGCATGTCCAAATTGTGTGGTTGGTGTGAATATTTAGTGTAATCACCATTGGTGTCAAACATGGATTCTTCTTTCCTGCCTTTCTTCCTTCCCCTATGGGCGCCCCACATGTTTTCATTATTGTACAATAATGTTCAGGTGTGTGCACCTACTTCAGTAAGACACTTGTCACCTTAGTAGTGTTCGGGCTCCCTATCATGTTGAAAAACTGACAAGTGACTATTTTTCTGCTTCACAAGGTCATGTTGTGATTCATGTTTTCTTTCGATTAACCAAAGCTCCACAGTCCTGGCAGCACTCATGCAGCACCGTGCAACTACCACCAGTATGCTTGACTGTAGGGGAGACAATACATTTCTCCTCACTTGTGCTACCAGGTATTGAGACAATTTTGTTTTCATTGCCTAGAAGGGTTGTCCTGATACCAATATTTTGGTACTGGTACCAAAATGTATTGTTGATACTTTGTTAAGTAAAGAGCACCACAAAAAATGGCATTATTGGATTTATTTTAACAAAAAATCTTACAGTATATTTAACATATGTTTCTTATTGCAATCAAATAACAACCTTGCCCTTAAATTAAATAGTGAACATACAAGACAACTTGTCTTTTAGTAGTAAGTAAACAAACAAAGGCTTCTAATTACAGAGCCTGCTAGTCTGGGTGAGGAGTCAGTTAAATTAGAACTAGCCAGGGCCAGGCTGGATAATCCCTGTACACATAGCAATTTTCTTCGATTTAATACACAACTCACATAATGTTTTTTCTGCTATGACTATGTCAGAGTTAGACATGCGTTCTACTGAGGCGGCAAATTATGATGCGTTCAGTTTATCGCAGCACCAAGTAGACAATCTGAAAATTCCCCTCAAATCAATTCCTAGATATGGTCGTAATTATTTTAAGTGCACTGCGCATAATAAACGCAACATTATCAATATTGCTACTACGGATAATTTTATCAAAAACTCCTTAAAACAGCCCACTACCTATAATACGGGCTTTCTAAACATAAGATCATTGTCTCCCAAAACGTTATTAGTTAATGAGGTCATTAGAGACAACAATCTTAACGTCATCGGTCTCAGCAAAACCTGGCTTAATCCAGACCACTTTTTTGCGCTAAATGAGGCATCTCCTCCTAACTATACGAATGCGCATATTGCCCGTCCCCTTAAAAGGGGTGGGGGGGTTGCACTAATATACAACGAAAACTTTAACCTTAGTCCTAACTTAAATAATAAATATAAATCGTTTGGGGTGCTTTCTATGAGGTCTGTCACACCGCTGCCCCTATGCCTGGCTGTTATCTACCGCCCCCCAGGGCCCTATTCGGACTTTATCGGTGAATTCTCAGAGTTTGTTGCTGATCTAGTGACGCACGCCGATAATATAATTATAATGGGGAACTTTAATATCCACATGAATACCTCATCGGACCCACCGTGCGTGGCGCTCCAGACTATAATTGATAGCTGTGGCCTTAAACAAATAATAAATAAACCGACGCATCGCAGCGGTAATACGATAGACCTAGTGCTTGTCAGAGGTATCACCGTTTCCAAAGTTATGATACTCCCGTATACTAATGTAATGTCCGATCATTACCTAATAAAATTTGAAGTTCAGACTCATGTTCGGCAAGCTAATAATAATAATAATAACTGCTATAGCAGCCGCAACATTAATGCTGCCACAACGACGACTCTTGCTGGCCTACTGCCCTCGGTAATGGCACCATTCCCAAAGTATGTGGGCTCTATTGATAACCTCACTAACAACTTTAACGACGCCCTGCACGAAACCATTGATAGTATAGCACCACTGAAGTTAAAAAAGGCTCAAAAAAGGTCTACGCCTTGGTTTACAGAAGAAACTAGAGCTCAGAAATTATTATGTAGAAAGCTGGAACGCAAAAGGGGCACGACAAAACTTGAGGTGCACCATCAAGCATGGAGTGATAGTTTAATAACTTATAAACGCATGCTTACCTTAACTAAAGCTAAATATTACTCGAATCTCATCCGCCTTAATAAAAACGATCCAAAATTTTTGTTTAGTACAGTAGCATTGCTAACCCAACAAGGGACTCCTTCCAGTAGCTCCACCCACTTGGCAGATGACTTTATGAATTTCTTTAATAAGAAAATTTAACTTATTAGAAGGGAGATTAAAGACAATGCGTCCCAACTACAACTGGGTTATAGTAACACAGATACGACTGTATCTACGGCGGATACTGCAAATATCCAAAATAGTTTCTCTTGTTTTGATGAAATAACATTAGAAGAATAATTACAACGTGTAAATGGAATAAAACAAACAACATGTTTACTTGAGCCACTTCCTGGGAAACTTATCAAGGAGTTCTTTGTATTATTAGGTCCATCAGTGCTAACTATTATAAACATATCACTTTCCTTGGGCACTGTTCCCCTAGCATTCAAAAAAGCCGTTATTCATCCTCTCCTTAAAAGACCTAACCTTGATCCTGACCTCATGGTAAACTACCGACCGGTGTCTCACCTTCCCTTTATTTCGAAAATCCTCGAAAAAATTGTTGCAGAGCAGCTAAATGAACACTTAGCGTCTAACAATCTATGTGAAACCTTTCAATCCGGTTTCAGGGCAAATCACTCTACGGAGACAGCCCTCGCAAAAATGACTCATGATCTATTGCTAACGATGGATTCTGATGCATCATCTATATTGCTGCTCCTCGATCTTAGCACTGCTTTCGATACCGTCGATCATAATATTTTAATACAGTGTACCAAAACACGAATTGGTATGCCAGACTTAGCCCTGTCTTGGTTGAACTCTTATCTTACTGACAGGGTGCAGTGCGTCTCCCATACCAGTGTGACCTCGGACTATGTTAAGGTAACGTGTGGAGTTCCCCAGGGTTCGGTCCTTGGCCCTGTACTCTTCAGCATCTACATGCTGCCGCTGGGTGACATCATACGTAAATACGGTGTTAGCTTTCACTGTTATGCTGATGACACCCAACTCTACATGCCCCTAAAGCTGACCAACACGCCGGATTGTAGTCAGCTGGAGGCGTGTCTTAATGAAATTAAACAATGGATGTCCGCTAACTTTTTGCAACTCAACGCCAAAAAAACGGAAATGCTGATTATCGGTCCTGCTAGACACCGAACTCTATTTAATAATACAACTCTAACATTTGACAACCAAACAATTAAACAAGGCGACACGGTAAAGAATCTGGGTATTATCTTTGACCCAACTCTCTCCTTTGAGTCACACATTAAAAGCGTTACTAAAACGGCCTTCTTTCATCTCCGTAATATCGCTAAAATTCGCTCCATTTTGTCCACTAAAGACGCTGAGATCATTATCCATGCGTTTGTTACGTCTCGTCTCGATTACTGTAACGTATTATTTTCGGGTCTCCCCATGTCTAGCATTAAACGATTACAGTTGGTATAAAATGCGGCTGCTAGACTTTTGACAAGAACAATAAAGTTTGATCAGATTACGCCTGTACTGGCTCACCTGCACTGGCTTCCTGTGCACTTAAGATGTGACTTCAAGGTTTTACTACTTACGTATAAAATACTACACGGTCTAGCTCCATCCTATCTTGACGATTGTATTGTATTATATGTCCCGGCAAGAAATCTGGTCCTCTCCAAGGTTCTCATAGTCATCATTGTCACCGACGTCCCACTGGGTGAGTTGTCCTTGCCCTTATGTGGGTTCTTCCGAGGATGTCATAGTCGTAGTAGTTTGTGCAGTCCTTTGAGACATTTGTGATTTAGGGCTATATAAATAAACATTGATTGATTCATTGATTGATTGCATTTGTCTGCTAGTGTATGCAGTAACATATTGTGTCATTTATCATTCTATTATTTTGTCAAAATTATAAAGGACAAGCTGTAAAAATTGTTTATTAATGCACTTGTTCATTTACTGTTAATATCTGGTTATTTTTCGTATCAACATGTTCTATCTACACTTCTGTTAAAATGTAATAACCACTTATTATTCTGATACCCAGTAGTTACAGGATCATTCATTGGCATATTCAAAGTCCTAATGTTTCCAGAGACATATTTCCTGAGTTTATAAATATAACATACATTTTTTTAAAATGAAAAAAGATTTTGTGACAATAAAAAAATCGATGTAATCATAATAGTATCGACGAGATATGCTATTTATTACAGTGGATGCTAGGTGTAGATCCACCCATGGCATTTGTTTACATTCAGGAGTGCTATCTTTTGTTAGCTATTGTATCCTCCTACGGTGTGTAGTGAAGCTTGTTTAGCTATTCCTCGTCCTGCAGGGATGATACTTGTAAGAAATCTACTTTATTTGTCGCCAGGGAGCCGAGGATTAGTGGTTTAGAAGTAGCTAGTCTTCTTTTAAAGCACCTCTTCATGAGACCGTTTCAGTGTTATAACTTCATCTTTATCTTTAGTTTGTAGGCCAAAATGCGTCCGTTCTCCCTTTTCTGTTTACACGCCGTGTCTGCTTGTAAGTACTCTGTGATTGTGCGTTGACGAACATGCTCCTCTGCTCGTAAAACCAGCAATGTCATGACGTGACGATGGCACACTGTCATGCATGTTGAAAAGAAAATAGCGGAAACCGGTACTTTTCAAACAGAGTATAAAACCGTTTTTGATTAATTAGTACCACGATTCTCTACTAGTACCGGTATACCATACAACCCTTGTGGCGAGTAAATTTATACAACTATACAAGCTGTACACAGACTACTCTAAAATAGTTTTACTTTCTGCGTTATTGTTGCTTGAAAAAAAAGGATCATTGTGTGAAATAGACCAAAGATTTGTGGAAATCTGAATGACTGTAGTCCCATTTGTTATTTCCAATGGACTGGTCTTGCCGCAGGTTTCGTTAAAGCTAAATAAAGGACTTGTTTTTCTCACGTTTGTTATGCAGTCGTCTAACGCGCTACAGTTTGAAAATTAACGATAACCCCGTGTTATCCATACACCATGTACTGTGTCAACCGCATTCAAAAACATACCTTTCACCCTTTGAGATGCTCGTACTACAAAAACAGTTTGACCAGAGGAATGGACAACATTTGCTGTCGTTATTTCTTACGTAGACAATCAGTTAGAAGCCCAAAGAAACTAGACGACCACCGGCCTCCTGGGACGTACGGAAGGCCGGCGGGCGCTGGTCAATACCTGGGAAGCTGGCAGTGAGGTGCTCCACCAGCGCCTCCTGGTTTACGGGCTTGTGTGCGGCGTTCATGGCAGAGATGGCGAGGCACAGGATCTCCCCCAGCGGGATGAACTGGGACTGACTGATGGGCGACATGCTGATGGGAGACACGTCACCTGCGGGACACAACGGGGACAGCGGCGTTGGCAGCGGTTAGGGTCGGATGGCGAGTGAACAGCAGGCGCAGCGTGTGAAGCTATGATGTAATGGTCAAACGGCAGCTCCACCCCCCCCCCCATCCCTTACACTCCATCTCTACCTTACTCCCTCAGAGCTTCTGGTTGCCGTCGTAGGTTAGCAAAGATGCTGCGGCAGCCTCAAACGTGCACGAGAACTGCACAAAGGGGAGACTATCTGTATCACACTTGCTAACGCCGTGTCGCCTTTGTTGCTCTGAGCTTGCTCGGCTGTTAGCATGTGTGACATCACCATTGCTACATCGGTACAACAATAGAGAGGATTTCAATTAGCAGCCAAACAAAACAAACGTTTGTGGTTGCCCTCACCCAACCCCAACACCACCAGCCCAACCTCGACAACCGGGCTGGAGGGTCAGTGGAGCAACGCGATGACGTTATCCCTGCTGAGTAGCACAGCCCCCTCCGGCCTCACGTGTACGCTTTACGGGGCTCACTTGGTAAACAGTGCAAAAAAGGAAGGGTAAAAATTTACATTTTTAAAAAAGAAGGCTACAGTTTGAATGTGTGCATGAATCATCTATTCAGGGTGATGCTATTGAAATCATGTTGGGTGCGTATTATGGCCAATACTACGATTCATTGATGCCGTACGTTGAAGATGCGACACGTTTTCCCCTCCTTTCCAGTGTCGGGCGAGTGTCCCACTCACCTGGTGCCCGAAAACCTGGCGGGGATGGCGAGAAGTGAGGAGGAGGAGGGGGGGGGAAGGTGCTGCTTCTGCACACGGACGTCTTTCTCACTCCGCGAGAGATTGCGCTCCAGCGGGCGTTCGCCCAGCTCTGAGGTGGGCCAGGCCCGCCGCAGATTGCCGCTGCGGTTCTTCTTCATCGTGACCCCCCCCTTTTTTTTTAAGGGGGGTGTGAAGAAGAGGAGGGTGTTTGTGGGGAGGAAGGAGGGTGGGAAAGGGGGGGTGCAGGGGGAGGTCGACCAACCTGAGGCTCAGTGCCTCCCCCGCATCCGTAAGAACGTCCCGCTAGAGCGATCACACACCAGACATGGCAGGAAGCGGCGTGCACCCTCGCACGCGCGTCTCATTTACGAGCGGGGCTGCAAACGACGGCGGCGGCGTGGCGGCTGTTTGTCATAGGCTGCTGTACTCTCCTGGGCGTTGGGTTGGCGGCGCGGGCGACTGCGCGAGGCATCACCCTTTCATCGGACCCAGCCACCATTTGTAGCATCCCCATTTGCATGCGTAGGGAGGCACATTACGTAGCCGCTCTGATGGGGGGGAGGCGGGGGGTCTTGAGGTGTGTGGGGTGGTGGTGGGAGGGGGGAGCTAAGGGTAGAGATGAGGGAAATGGGGCATTGGAAGCAAAAAAAAAAAAAAAAAAGGAGACGTAAAGTGGTGCTTTTGGGGATCCGCTTGTTCCTTTTCCTTTAAAGCCCAGCAGGGCGAGGGGAGGCGGGATGATGAAAAGCCAGAGGAGGCCCAGTCTTCCACAATGGCTCAAATCACCACAGGAGAGCTCGTCCCGTCCTCACAGGATCAAGAAACACAAAAGAGCCCTCTTGAAGGGAAAAAAACAAACCCCCCCCCCAAAAAAAATAACCCGCTCCATTCACCCTAACGGGCGGGGAAAGCCAAGCGGCGGCGACGCCACGTTCACCTCCATCTTTATCCCGTCGAGCGCGAGACCCCGTCGTCCTTTTTCCCGACAAACGGCACGCCAGGAGAGGAGGGCGGGGAGGCAGAGGAGGAGGAGGAAGAAAATGGAGAGCATAGAAATAAAGAAATAATTTCAAGAATAGACATCCAGCCTCGGCGGCGATCCGACGGACGGCGCTCCGGTAGCCGTAGCATCCATTCATTAACGGAGTAGGAAGAGGAGGGTGTGTGTGCGCGTGTGTGTGTGCGTGCGTGCGTGTGTGTGTAGGGGCTGGGGTGGAGGGCGGGGAGGAGGCAAACTCCAGTCAACGGCGAAGCTCCTCTTCCCCGGCGCTAATGCTGCAGCTGCTCCCAGCACCTCCAGGAAGGGTGTGCGCGTGTGTGTGTGTGTGTGTGTGTGTGTGTGTGTGTGTGTGTGTGTGTGTGTGTGTGTGTGTCTGTGTGTGTGTGTAAATGCGTGAGATTTTGGGTGACTGTGTCTGGATGTTTCAAGGGGAGGGGGGGCGCTGCAACAACAGCCCTCAAATTTGAGCTTTTTCCATGCTTGCAATGGTAGTAGAGACAAAATAAAGCAGACACACACACACATGCGGCACGGAGCGTGAGAATAGGACGATAGTGGCGGTGGTGGTGGGGGTCATTGAGGGAGAGGATGGTGGTGGGCTCGCGTTGTCACAACCAATCTGCTCCACTTCACTGATACTAAGGAAGAGAAAGAAAAGGAGGCAGGTTGGGTGTGTGTGGGGGGGGGGGGGGGGGGGGGGGGGGGGGGGGATGGGCAGGGGTGTGTAGGAGGAACCAACGCCACTACGCCAGCCATTTTATTCCTCAGTAGTGCTGCAACAGCCTTTGTTGCCATGACGACGCAAGCCGATGAGCTCATAGCTGTTACCTTCTAGACGCTGCCCCCACCTCCCTCCCCCTTAAAGTGACAGCTACCAAAGATAGAAGAAAAAGTGACGTGGGAATACGGCCTGTCAAAAAATTTAAACTGTTTGTTGTGCAAGATTTATTTTTTTTTTTTTTTTACTATTTAAGTCTAAAAGTACAATCCTATATGCAACACAGTGGCCCCGTGGTTAAAGTTAAAAAGTTAAAGTACCTGTATGATTGTCACACACACACTAGATGTGGTGAAATTATTCTCTGCATTTGACCCATCACCCTTGATCACCCCCAGGGAGGTGAGGGGAACAGTGAGCAGCAGCGGTGGCCGCGCCCGGGAAGCATTTCTGGTGATTTAACCCCCAATTCCAACCCTTGATGCTGAGTGCCAAGCAGGGAGGTAATGGGTCCCATTTTTATAGCCTTTGGTATGACTCGGCCAGGGTTTGAACTCACGACCTACCGATCTCAGGGCGGACACTCTAACCCCAAGGCCACTTTGTAGGTTAAAGGGGCCCTATAGTGCAAAAGCGACTTTCGTTACCTATTGGTACCTGCTGTTGTGTATTTGGGATCTCCATAAGTCTCAAAAATTTAAAATCAAACCAAAAATAATCATGCCTTCCTTCATACTTCCGCCAAACGAGCCGGCGATGTCACAGAATTATCCATTTATAGTATAAATTTATCCAAATTGCTCTGTGCGGGTCTGCCATCGTACTCAATAAGTTCCTTCTTTTTTGCTACCTTCTTGTTGTGGGGCAGACTGGCTCGTACATGCTTAGGTTTGACCGATTATTGGCCGGGACGATTGTTAACATTTTGAGAAAATGTTTGGAACTACGACAAAAATACATCAGCAGATACAATATCTACACATGATACCAGTATTTAGTATTAGAAAATAAAAAATAAAAGAGTAAATTAGAAGTAGGAGCCAGCGCTCTTAAAAAAAGTCCCATATTTTTTACCAATTTTCAGGAGATTTCCCATATTGTGTAAATGCAAATGTTGATGCTGCTATTAAACACGCATGATAATGGTGTTTGTGAAGTCCCCTGATGTTGTTTGGTGTTAAATTAACCACATTATGTCGCTACCGGTCTGACGTTTCCTAAAAAAGATTGTTAAAAAAAGCTATGTCCAGCTGTTAACTGATGTATACCATTCGTCTTTAGCAAAATTTTACTGCAAATGACTATCAACTCAAAATATAGCTTATAAGCCTCCTCGACTACTAGTTATCGGTATCGATCCTGAACAACCATATTGGTCAAGCTCTAGTACATGCACAGGCATTCTACGCTGTTGCCATTTCTAGTGTAAAGTAGCGTGTAGTTCAAATTTAATCCGTCAGTAGACTCTTTATGGAAGTGCTTCATGGAAATGCCTTCAGTGTTTTTAAAAACATACAAGTTTGACTCTTAACTGGTAATGATGTTTAAGAAAAATTATATTATTGGTATCATTAAAAACTAATGGACTTTATTGTTTTGAAAAATGCATGTTAAACAAGAGATGGATCATTTTACTCAAATTTCTTGATAAATCGTGGGAATAATTAACAACCGGTTCATTGTTACTATTTTTTTTTTTTTTAGATATACTAGCTTCTGATCACAGATTTAATTTTCAGGTTTAATAGTCAGGTATTTACATGTAGAAAGAAAACACCAGACTCCAACTTAGTCAACTTCTCTCCTAGCTTGACCATTTCTGCCCCCTAGTGGAACCTTCAGGAAACCATATGTCTGGTAAACTTTCAAGTTTCAGCCCTTGGCAGCATTGACCAGAAATATGTCGGCCAAAACAAATGGTGACCTCTAATTAAGATCGCTGACAAGCATGCAGCGTTTCCCTTCATTCTCTACTGGGGGACGCTCCCTTTCCTTCCACCTGCAAAAACTGGGAATGCAGCTAAGTTTTTTTTTTTCTGTCTGAACAAAAGGTTCCACTTTTCCTTCCTGACACTCCGATTGTGTATCCAACGGATACCGAGTCCCCCAGTAATGGGATTTAATGGCTGGAGCTGAAAACATTAGGCAGATAAAAACCCACAACTTTTAAGTCGAGGTGGAAGTGTGAATAATCGTAACAATAGTATCTTTGTACGATACAGCGATTACGTGATACCACGATGAACATTTCTCTCAATTTGCTCCAAAAAGGGATAACCTGACCACAATCTTACAAAAATAATTTGTCAATATAGATAGTGACCTGTAGTTGTCTTTGTATTCAGTGTACTTTGAGCTACAGTGTACCAAACTGTTGAGTATTCTACAGACTGGTGAGCTATTAGCTATAAGACAAACATTCCAGGACTTATCAGTGTTTGCTTCAGTAGTGTCGCTAAAGAAACTGCGGTCCTTTCATGCATTCAAGCATAACGCGTCTTCATCTTTCACTTATAGACTGAACAGACTCTGTAAAACTTCCACGTATAAAGTATAGAAATATGACTCAGCTGTACAAACTAGTAACTGCAAGTCCACGAGTTCAGTGACTTCAGTTCACAGAGTCATTTTGGAGCCAATAAGGCAGTAGAACCATGTGATTTCTCTAGGCCAGGGGTAGGGAACCTATGGTTCTAGAGCCAGATGTGGCTCTTTTGATGACTGCATCTGGCTCTCAGATACATTTTAGCTGACATTGGTTAACACGATAAGTAATGAATAATTCCGCTGGTAATCACGATGTTAAAAATAAGGTACAAAATATAAAACATTCTTATGCATTTTAATCCATCCTTCCGTTTTCTACCGCACCTATTCAAGAAATAACAATGTTATTAAAAAATAATTAGAGACTTATTATACTCTAAAAATGTTGGTTTTACTTAAAAAATGCACGCATTTAGTTGTATTCAGTGTTAAAATATATGATACGGCTCTCACGGAAATACATTTTCAAATATTTGGCTTTCATGGCTCTCTCAGCCAAAAAGGTTCCTGACCCCTGATCTAGGCCAATCAGGGTGGATAAGATAGGATAGTAATAAAAAAAGTACCAATTAAATATAGTGAAATAAAAGTAAATTATATTGATTAATCAATATTATTAGTAAATTCACAATTAAATTTGTATTAAATTTATTTAGTATTTGACTACAAGCACTGAAATGCACCTTAAAATCAATGTGCATTTCAGTGCGTGGAGTCACTCTGTGGAACAACTTTGTGGGACGAGTTAAAAACGTGTTCTAACATGATTCAATTTAAAACACTCTTTAAAAAAGAAGTACTGAAGAAGTACCAGGAGGAAAGAGAGTGATGCCCTCAGCACAGAGCGATGGGAGAGAGGTGTATGGTCAGAGAGTGTGTGTGTGTCTGTGCGTGTGTGTGTGCGTGTGCGTGTGCGTGTGTGTGTGTGTGTGTGGGAGAGAGAGTGTGTATGCGTGAGATTTTGGGAGACTGTGTCTGGATGTTTTTTGGGGGGGGAGGGGGCGCTGCAACAACAGCCCTCAAATTTGAGCTTTCTCCATGCTGACACGAGTGACACTTCCCTTGTCATCATTTTCAAAATGGAGGAGGCTGATTTCAATACCGGTAATTTGAAATCGCATAAAGGGAAGAAGATTAAGAGCTCATCAGTAGGATTTAAGGTACAAGCTTACATCACACTCAAACTTTTACTGCATACCTTTGGTAAGTGCCGGAGTGAGAAGAGGTTTTAAAATAATTAGCGCATGCTTACTTTTAGCGCATGGCTTTGGTAAGCGCAAGAGTAAGAAGAGGTTTTAAAGGCCTACTGAAATTAGATTTTCTTATTTGAACTGGGATAGCAGGTCCATTCTATGTGTCATACTTGATCATTTCGCGATATTGCCATATTTTTGCTAAAAGGATTTAGTAGAGAAGATCCACGATAAAGTTCGCAACTTTCGGTGCTAAGACAAAAGCCCTGCCTCTACCGGAAGTCGCAGTGTGGGGGCTCCTCACATATTCACATTGATTTTAATGGGAGCCTCCAACAAAAAGTTATATTCGGACCGAGAAAACGATAATTTCCCCTATAATTTGAGCGAGGATGAAAGATTCGTGTTAGAGAATATTGATAGCAACGGACTAGAAAGAAAAAACAAACAAACAAAAAAACGCAATTGCATTGGGACGGATTCCGATGTTTTTAGACAAATTTAGTAGGATAATTCTGGGAAATCCCTTGTCTTTCTATTGCTTTGCCAGGTGTTTTAGTGAGTTAAATAGTACCTGATAGTCGGAGGTGTACGTCCATGGGTGTCTTGACGCGCAGTGTCTCAGGGGAGTCGACGGCAGCTATGGACGGGGCAAGCTCAGCTTTTCTCCGGTAAGAAGCGACTTTTTAACCACAATTTTCTCACCGAAACCTGCTGGTTGACATTCCATCGTGTTTCATGTTCGCTTGACCGCGCACTGATCCATAGGAAAGTTTCACCTCCAGGAATTTTAAGCAAGGAATCACCGTGTGTTTGTGTGGCTAAAGGCTAAAGCTTCCCAACTCCATCTTGCTACTGTGACTTCTCCAATATTAATTGAACAAATTGCAAAAGATTCAGCAACACAGTTCTCCAAAATACTGTGTAATTATGCCGTTAAAGCAGACGACTTTTAGTTGTGTGTGTGCGTAGCGCTCATACTTCCTAAAAACCTGTGACGTCTTGCGTACACGTCATTATTACACAACGTTTTCAAGACAAAACTCCAGGGAAATTTAAAATTGCAATTTAGTAAACTAAAAAGGCCGTATTGGCATGTGTTGCAATGTTAATATTTCATCAGTGATATATAAACTATCAGACTTATCAGTAGTAGTGGGTTTCAGTAGGCCTTTAAATTAATTAGCGCCCCGGCGGCAATTCAAGGAAATACCGTAATTTACACCGAAAAAAATGACGAAGAATATGATCAAAAAGACAGTAAACATCTGCAATAGATTGAAAATGTAAACTTCGAAGCACGATGAGTTTAAAATTTAATAACTAAATCAAGAGATTAGCCAGCATCCAGAATTGAGTTTTTGTAAACTCCCCTTAGAGCAGTGGTGTCGAACTCAAATACAGAGTGGGCCAAAATTTTAAACTGAACAAAGCCGCGGGCCAAGGTTCAACAAATTAACCTTTTAAAAGGGACCCAGACAACTTTTGCATTGAATATTGAACAAGCAAGGCTTACATAACTTTATAGTGACATGCAAAATCCAGTTTCAAATAATAATAATAATAAAATATCAATAATTATTGCTCAGTTTGCTACACTGATTTGCTTTGACACTGAATATGGAACAAGCAACGCTTTTATAACTTAATAGTGCAAAATCAACTTTCACAAAACAAACAAAAAAAAACATTTAAGGCATATTAAATACAATTTTAATAAAAAAAAATTAAATGCCTCTTTTCTATTTGCAGCCTTCTGAGGTAAAAATCAACATTAACTTTTTCCACATGCTAATACATTTGAAAATAAATGGGGGGGCAGGAGGTTGTTGGGAGCGGGGGGTTTATATTGTAGCGTCCCGGAAGAGTTATTGCTGCAAGGGGTTCTGGGTATTGGTTCTGTTGTGTTTATGTTGTGTTACGGTGCGGATGTTCTCCCGAAATGTGTTTGTCATTCTTTTTTGGTGTGGGTTCACAGTGTGGCGCATATTTGTAACAGTGTTAAAGTTGTCTATACGGCCACCCTCAGTGTGACCTGTATGGCTGTTGACCAAGTATGGCTTGCATTCACATACCTGTGTGTAGAAGCCGCATATATTATGTGACTGGGCCGGCACAATGTTTGTATGGAGGAAAAGCAGAAGTGACGACAGGTTATAGAGGGCGCTAAAGGCAGTGCCTTTGAGGCACGCCCCCAATATTGTTGTCCGGGTGGAAACCGGGAGAATGTTTTTCGGGAGGGACAGTGAAATTCGGGAGGGTTGGCAAGTATGAGTATTAGCGGTGAATGCTGTATAATACCGGCGGGCCAGCGCTAATGTTAATTTGATATTGCCCCAAGGGGCCAAATTAAATTACACGGTGGGCCAAATTTGGCCCGCGGGCCAGAGTTTGACACCCATGCTTTAGAGCAGGGGTGCCCATTACGTCGATCGCGAGCTACCAGTCGACCGCGGGGGGTGTGTCAGTCGATCTCCAGCCAGGCTGGAGATCGACTTTTAAAAAAAATAGACCTAAAAATTAGTGATCATCAATCTTCACCAAGACGTCACTTAAATGACATTCACGGTACCGGAGGGTCTTGTGAGATGACGCTGGCTGCTGCAAGATCATTATTATGAAAATATGACCGAGAGGAAGGCGAGAAACACTTTTTATTTCAACAGACTCTCGCGCCGTACCTTCCGTCAAAACTCTAAAGGCCGACTGCACATTTCCTATCTTCACAATAAAAGCCCTGCTTCATGCTGCCTGCGCTAACTAAATACAGAGTCTCGGAAAACTGGCGTGCACAAGCGATCCCTCAGAAAGCTGGCATGCACATCACTTGTGCACGCCAGCTTTCCGAGACTCTTATTTTGTTAGCGCAGGCAGCATGAAGCAGGGCTTTTATTGTGAAGATAGGAAATGTGCAGTCGGCCTTTAGAGTTTTGACGGAAGGGACGGCGCGAAAGTCTGTTGAAATAAAAAGTGTTTCTCGCCTTCCTCTCTGTCATTTTTTCATAATAATGAACTGGCAGCAGCCAGCGTCATCTCACAAGACCCTCGGGTGCCGCGAATGTCAATCAAGCAAGCTACGGAATTTGCCGCCCATGTTTTTCTTGTAAAGTGTATGGAAGCTGGATGAATTAGATGCCAAAAACCAACCACTTTCATGTGGTATTGTACAGAAAGGACAACTTTTTTTCTCCTCCATTTGAAAATGTGGGCGTTATCATTACTGTCTGATTCCAATCAATGCAAGTCATCAGAATCAGGTAATACACCAACTTATATTCTTGTCTTTGTGAAAGAAAGACATCTATATGTGTTACACATGCTTGTATTATCATTAAACACATTTAACTTGTTTACAAAAATGTCTCTTTCATAAATAAATAAATATAAATGATATATATAAATGAGGTAGATCCCCTCGAGATGGTCAATTGAAAAGTAGCTCGCCTGCAGAAAAAGTGTGGGCACCCCTGCTCTAGAGCATATAATAGTCTCTAAAAAAAAAATCCCTGGTGCAAATTTGTTTTATGATAATCCCATTTTTTTTTCTTCTTTATTTTTCTCAAGCCGCCGCGCTTCCCCTTAACTAAACGCTCCACATAAATGTGACCTTACTTACCTATGCACCTGATGTGGAACCCGGGTGGGGGCTTCAGGGTCCGCCTGGTCCATCCGTTCCTGAGCACTTGGAGGTGAACTTCTCGGCCGTGGACGAGGAGCACGTGCTCGTCTATCCAGCCGAGGAAGAAGACCCCCGCCAGGGCTCGAGTGAGTGCCCGGTTCCAGAAATGCTGCATATTGGTGGCTTTGAAGTCCGCAAACACCTGGAAGCCGGCATGCGGCGACGATAATGCCGATAACGCCGATACAGGTGGCGATAACGGTGACGATAGGCGCGACGACTCCTTCCCATCTTGTCCGCTCGCCCTCGACAGCACCACGGCCAGCGAGTGTGGAGCGATAGCCAGCCCCTTCTCCTCCATTCCCGAAGTTCACATGATTTGCTTAATTGCGCAAAAAAAAAAAAAAAAACACTTGTTCGTGTGTCATTTAAGTTTAAAGTGGAAAAGAAACGAAAGAGTCGAACATGGCCGAGTGTTTGTGTCAAGTTGTCGCAAGTGGCAGTGGCTCGAGCGTTTGCTGCGTTCACGAAATGCTGGGAAATTCCTTAACTCGTGTTCGGGAATGACGCCAAAACCAGCCACACAAGCGGACTCAAGTATAAGGTGGAAAAAAATATCTATATACATCCATTTTCGTTTATTACTTACTAATTACAACAAAAAAATAAGTTTAACATGTAGGCTACAGCGTTCAGATAAAATCTATTAGAAAATCCGCCGTCACCCAAACATACCGTTAAATCGGTATAGCTCGTGCCAGCAACGTGAGAGTTGCAGGTTTAATTGCCGCTTCTGCCATCCTAGTCACTGCCGTTGTGTCCTTGGGCAAGACACTTTACTCACCTGCTCCCAGTGCCACCCATTGGTAAATAATAAAAAATAAAAAATGTAACTTTGATATGGGGTTTCACTATGTAAAGTGCTTTGAGTCACTAGAGAAAAGCGCTATACAAATATAATTCACTTCACTAAATCTAATGTTTGTCACGCGCCTTAACCTGGAAGTCTTAATTTTTCAACACTTGAACGTGACCCAAATAATCTAAGTGTAAAGACGCACTTCAGAGAAAATAAGTGAGTGAGTGAGTGAATTATATTTATATAGCACTTTTCTCAAGTGACTCAAAGCGCTTTTACATAGTGAAACCCAATACTTAAGTTACATTATTTTTAAACCAGTGTGGGTGGCACTGGGAGCAGGCGGGTAAAGTGTCTTGCCCAAGGACACAACAGCAGTTACTAGGATGGCGGAAGCGGGGATCGAACCTGCAACCCTGAAGTTGCTGGCACGGCCGCTCTACCAACCGAGCTATACCTAAATAGAACCATAAATAAAACCATATATACACTTGAGATACTTGATCTATGGTAGAACTCTTAAAACAGATTTTGTTGGACCTGAGAACATTCCAGCAACAATTCTGCTTCAGCGCCACCTTGTGGTTATCTAAATAATTACAATATGTACAGTTATCCATCCATTCATTTTTTTACTGCTTGTCCCTTTTTTGGCCGCGGGGCGTGCTGGAGCCTATCTCAGCTGCATTCAGGCAGGGTACACCCTGGACAAGTCGCCACATCATCACAGACAACATTCACACACTAGGACAGTGGTTCTTAAACTTGTTGAATGTACCGAACCCCATTAGTTTCATATGCGCATTCACCGAACCCTTCTTAGTGAAATTTTTTTTTTACATTTAAGACAATTATATGTTTTTGCTAACACTTTAGTATGGAGAACATATTCTAAGTAACAAAGACTTAATTTAGAGTTATTTGATTAGGGCCAGGGTTAGAGAGGTCAGGGTTATAATGAGGCCATTGGGTCACTGGTTCAAATCCCACCTAGAACCAACCTCGTCACGTCCGTTGTGTCCTGAGCAAGACACTTCACCCTTGCTCCTGATGGGTGCTGGTTGGCGCCTTGCATGGAAGCTCCCTCCATCAGTGTGTGAATGTGTGTGTGAATGGGTAAATGTGGAAGTAGTGTCAAAGCGCTTTGAGTACCTTGAAGGTAGAAAAGCGCTATACAAGTACAACCCATTTATCATTAATAAGTACTTCATAATGACTACTTAAGAGCCAGTATGTTACTAATTTGCATGTTAATAAGCAACTAATTAATGGTGAATTTGTTCCCCATACTAAAGTGTTACCATGCTTTTCTTACTGGTGCACAAAATGAACCGTGCATGAATGTCACCTTGTTCAAAGTACAAAACCAACAGTGCATAAATGACACACCTGCAAATCAGTGTGACTTCTGCTGTTGCCGTATCCGTAAAACGCAGTTAGGGAGAAGTTTTTTTTTACACGATGAGTCGGGTGTGTTTTGACCTCCGCCGAACCCCTGAGCCCGACTCACCGAACCCCTAGGGTTCGATCGAAACCAGGTTAAGAACCACTGCATTAGGGCCAATTTAGTGTCAGGTTAAAGTACCAATGATTGTCACACACACACATACTAGGTGTGGTGAAATGTGTCCTCTGCATTTGACCCATCCTCTTGATCACCCCCTGGGAGGTGAGGGGAGCAGTGAGCAGGAGCCCAATTCCAACCCTTGATGCTGAGTGCCAAGCAGGGAGGCAATGGGTACCATTTTTTTAATAGTCTTTGGCATTGAACTCACAACCTATCGATCTCAGGACGGACACTCTAACCACTAGGCCCCTGAGTAGGTTGCCAATCAACCTATCCCCAGGTGCATGTCAATTATAACATTTATATTAAAGACAACACGCCACACTTAGCACACATTTATTGTCTGAAAAAGTGCAACATCACGTAAAGATGCAAGTAAAAAAAATGTAAACAAATCTAATTGTGCGTTGTTTAAACAAATCACAAACCGCAGCCACTGAAGGCCACTTCAACCCCCTTTAATTTTTTTCTACAAATTTTTACATTTAGGATTTTTTTTCATGCAATTGTACATGAGATTCGGCTCGTATCTCCACAAAATGCAATCGGAGTGTAAAGAGACAGACACGGAAAATCCCACCTGTGATTGCTACTTGTTTTTTCTCTCTGAGACACGTAAAAATGCTGCGGCCAATAATGGCTTCATAACTCCCTGAAATGTGTAAACAGCAAACACTGACAAGTCTGATTGTTTATCAGCCAATTAAGTGAGCTTATTTGGTTGAATGGTTAAAACAAAAACAGCAAAGGAATTAAACAAAGAACCAAATAATATCAAATTTGGTGTCAACTTAAACAGGAACATGCGAGCTGAGGTACGATAAAACAAGATGTAAAGTAAAAAAAAAAAAACCTATTCAAAAGCACTATTAAGATTTTTACCCCTCCGTCGCTGATGTGTCAAGGCGAAAAATACATCTCCTTGGTCAGCATGGACACGATGCAGGGGATCTGCTTCCTGGCGTCGAACCCTGGAGCGTTGGACACCGACTCGAACTCCACCGCCACCTTGTGGTTGACTCGGGTCATGATGTGGTGGAGCTCCAGCTCTTTGCCGTACTTGCCGATCATCTCGCACAGCGAATGGATGAACCACGAGCCTGTCATGGTGTTCCTCCAGGAGTAGTAGCCTGCAGAATGGACGCCAAAAGATGAGCCTTTTATGTCAGAAAAAATGTGCAGAGTGTGAGTGAGTGTGTTACCTGGAGCTGTGGAGTAGGCGTACATGAAGTCTGCTTCCACAGGGATCTTAGTGGTGCCGTCGTCCATGCTGTCTGTTTCGATGCCTGCATCCAGCTCAGTGCCTCTGCACGCCTTTACAGTGTGTGTTGAAACAAAATAATCATTATCGATTACAACTCATCCAACAGGATAAAGACTACTTGCATTTGTTTGACCAATTGCAGTACCTGTTATAACTCATACGAAGAGGATAAATACTTATCTTGCATTTGATTAACCAGTTGAGGTACATATCATAACTCAACTAACAGGATGAATACTGTTCTTGTTTGTGTTTAACAAGTTATGGGACCTATTATAACTCAAACTCAGAAGATAATACTTCACTTGCTTTTTTTTTTTCTTAACCATTTTCAGTAACTATCATGTCTCAACTCAACAGGAAAAAAACTTTTTTTAACCAGTTACGGTACCAATTATAACTCAAATTAAGAGGATTAATACTTAACTTGCATTTTTTCACTAATTTTAGTCCTTTCTCAGAACTCAACTAACAGGATAAATACTGATATTTTATTTGTTTAACCAGTTACATTGTCTATTACAACTCAAACTAGGAAGATAAATACTCTACTTGCATTTTTGTAACCAATTTGAGTACCTATCATGACTCAACGAACAGGATGAATAGTACTTGCATTTGTTTATTGAGTTACGGTACTGATTACAACTCAAATTAAGAGGATAAATACTCAACTTGCATTTTTAACCAATTTCAGTCCTTTCTTAGAAGTCAACTAACAGGAAATATGCTGTTGTTGTATTTGTTTAACCAGTTACATAATCTATTGTAGCTCATACGAGGAGGATAAATACTTTACTTGCATTTTTTTAACCAATTTCAGTACCTATCATGACTCAACGAACAGGATAAATTGCATTTGTTTAACCAGTTACGGTACCGATTATAACTCAAATTAAGAGGATAAATACTTAACTTGCATTTTTTTACCCTATTTCAGTCCTTATCTAACAGGATAAATACTACTTGTATTTGTTTAACCAGTTACAGTACCTAATATAACTTATACTAAAAGGGTAAATACTCTACTTGAATTAGATTAACCAGTTATGGTACATATCATTACTCAAATAACAGGATTAATACCGTTGTTGTTTTTGTTTAACAAGTTAAAGTATCTATTAAACATAAACTAAGAGGATAAATACTCTACTTTTCATTAGTTTAAATAGTTATGGTACCTATTATAGCTCAAACTAAGAGGATAAATACTCTACTTGAAAATGTTTAACCAGTTATGGTACCTGATTATCGCTCAAACTAAGATAATAACTAGTTAACTTACCTTTGTTTAACCAATTATGGTACCTATTATACCTCAATTAACAGGATGATCATACTCTTCTTGATTTTGTTGAACCAGTTACAGTACCTATTATAACTTAATCTAGGAGGATAAATACTTTACTTGCATTTTTTTAACCAATTGTAGTACCTATCACCATTCAACTAACAACTTGTATTTGTTTAACCAGTTACTGTACCGTTTATAACTCATACTTAGAGGATAAATACTTTATTTGCATTTGTTTAATCAGTTACAGGATACTTTATAACTCAAACTAAGAGGATAAATACTTCACTTGCATTTGTTTAACAATTTTCAGTCCTTAACGTAACTGAACTAACAGGCTAAATAAAACTTGTTCATGTTTAACCAGTTACGGTACCTATTATAACCAACTACGAGGATAGATAATCTACTTGCAATTGTTTAATGAATTATGATACATATTGTAACTCAAACTAAGAGAATGAATACTCAACTTGCTTTTGTTTAACCAGTTATGGTACTTCTTATACCTCAATTAACAGGATGAATATACTGTTCTTGCTTTTTTTTCTACTAGTTACAGTACCTATTGGAACTCAAACTAAGAGCATAAATACTTAACTTGTATTTGTTTATTCAGTTACAGTACCAATTATAATGGAACTAAAAGGGTCATTACTTGCATCTGTCTAAGCAGTCACAATATCTGTGACAACTCATTCAACCGGATAAATTGCATGTGTATATCTGGTTACAGTACCTGGATGAAGAAAAGTTTGGGCTTTCCCACCAGAGATTTGCAGCGATCCCCCCTGAAAAGCGACGTGAGGTTCTTGAGCTCGATGGAGCCGTCGGTGCCGAAGAAGATACCTTCGTCTCCGTGGCTAAGTAGAACACAAACCAACGACGCAAAACTGCTGTGATCCTCCTTTGACACTAGATAAAAAACAAACAAAAAAAAAAAACACTGTAACTAGAGCTGGGATGTTCTTTTAGATCAGACTTGGGCAAATTAAGGCCTGGGGGGCCACATGCGGCCCGTTAAGCTTTTCAATCTGGCCCGCCGGACATTCCCAAATACTTTTTTTTTAGATCTTTAAGATGGAAAGCGTAGCTGCCATTGTGATGCACAGTGATGTTTTCTAATGACCGTAATAAGTCTTGAACTATACAAAGTATTGCAATGGTTGGAATCTGAGCTTTTGGATGATATAGCAGTTACTATGGTAATCTAATTAGTTACTATGGTAATATAATTACCGTATTTTTCGGACTATAAGTTGCAGTTTTTTTTCATAGTTTGGCCGGGGGTGCGACTTATACTCATGAGTGACTTATGTGTGAAATTATTAACACATTACCGTAAAATATCAAATAATATTATTTACTTCATTCATGTAAGAGAGTAGATGTATAAGATTTCATGAGATCTAGCGATTAGGAGTGACAGATTGTTTGGTAAACGTATGGCATGTTCTGTATGTTATAGTTATTTGAATGACTCTTACAATAATATGTTATGTTGACATACCAGGCACCTTCACAGTTGGTTATTTATGCGTCATATAGCGTACTTATTGAGCCTGCTGTTCACTATTCTTTATTTATTTTAAATTGCCTTTCAAATGTCTATTCTTGGTGTTAGGTTTTATCAAATAAATCTCCCCAAAAAATGCGACTTATATATGTTTTTTTTCCTTCTTTATTAAGCGTTTTCGGCAGGTGCGACTTATACTCCGGAGCGATTTATGCCCCGAAAATAAGTAGATACTATCTTCAACTAATTAGTTACTATGGTAATCTACGTCACAGCAGCTCAGACGAGGCACCAAGCAGTGTGGGTGGAAAGCGTTTCCACAGACACGGAAGGAGAGTGGTATATCAGATTGTAGATGGGTTTATTTTTTACCTTTTGCGTTCATATTTCATTGTTTGTTGCATTTTTGTCACGTTTCACTCGATTGTAAAATATGTCGATAAGAAAGGGGTGTGACATTCATATTTTGTCAATATTCAGTGTTTTATCGTTCATAGAAAAAGTAAAAAATCCATTATGTTTTTTTGAGGCGGTCTGTCATAAAGATTTTAGCATTCAAACAGACATTATTGTCAGGTTTTGTATTAGTGTTCCTGAAAATTGATATTCCGGCCCCCAGACACATTTTTTTCTTTAAATATGGCCCCCAAGTCAAAATAATTGCCCAGGCCTGATTTAGATAACCACCAATAATGTGTGGCGTTATTTGGAGCAGGCTATAATTGGAGAGAGGCTGTTATTCGCTAAAAATCATAATGTAAATAAGTTGCTTTTTTAAACTAATGATTAAGAGTGCATGAGAAAGTATTGTACAACACAGCTACAACTCAACCAATGTTGTAATAGCAGTAAGGAGCCAACATAGCATTGTTAGCGCTTATGACTTAATTGTAAACAACAAACTATCACTTATACCTATATGGTAAAACACATGCAAAGGGAGATAGCACTTCTCTATGCTGACCCCTCATTATACTTCAAATCCCGTTGAGTTATTTTACATAAACTACATCAGGAAGTTGCTTACAGCCACAGCGGTGGACCCATAAATCTACAGGTCGCTAGCTAGCTAAATGAAAGAAAAAACATTGGGGGGCGTTTTACAGAGATCAAAGGTTTATTTGTCTTCATAAAATATATTTTCTCATATAAAAGGAAGAACAAGAAACACAACATCCATCCATTTTCTACCGCTTGTCCCTTTTAGGGTCGCGGGGGGTGCTGGAGCCTATCTCAGCTGCATTCGGGCGGAAGGCGGTGTACACCCTGGACAAGTCGCCACCTCATCACAGGGCCAACACAGATAGACAGACAACATTCACACTAGGGCCAATTTAGTGTTGCCAATCAACCTATCCCCAGGTGCATGTCTTTGGAGGTGGGAGAAAGCCGGAATACCGGGAGGGAGCCCACGCATTCACGGGGAGAACATGCAAACTCCACACAGAAAGATCCCAAGCCCGGGATTGAACCCTGACTACTCAGGACCTTCGTATTGTGAGGCAGACGCACTAACCGCTCTTCCACCATGCTGCCCAAACAAAATATTGTCATGAAAATTCTACTCACCTCCCATCAAAACTTGTTTCAACTGCGCCACCGTCTGATCGTTGTAAACTTTGACTCTATACCCCAGCTTGGCGAACACTTGCATCACATTAGCTGCGTCCACGTCGGTGCCGTTGCGTTGATTCATGCCTGCACACAAAAAAAAACGCTGTCTGAG
>NC_084611.1:79861615-79974115 GCF_033978795.1 Nerophis ophidion
GCAATAATGCCGTTACATGTGACGGTATCAAACAAAAACTTGGGGGGTGCAGTTCTTTTTTGGCGCTTTAGCGTTGACCGAGTCTAAACAGACTACACACCTTCTAGAATCCTGTGCACAGCGCGGGACCGGCAAATTGGGGGAATTAAGAGGAATTAATTTTGGGATATTTCCTGAACACAAACGTGTCCATAACTGTTTGAGTTATGTTGCTAGAAAACACACGAACAAACCTTGGTGAAAACATAACCTCTTTGGAGGAGGTAAGGTGGTCATAGCGCGTAACTTTTGTCTGAAGCGTTTCCAAGGTGACATAGCTAGCCGGTAACGGTGCAGCGCACGGATGGAAATTAAAAACAAAAACTGTACACCGCAGGAAATATGAGTAAACTCAAAAGTTACTTAATAAATTCTCAATACATCCATTCAAACATTTTCTACCATATGTCTCTCTCGATGTCTATCCAGCAGCGTACACCCTGGGACAAGTCGCCACCACATAAACCGTCACCCAGAAAATATCTTTGAAGCCATGCGCAACCAAAGATCAAATTCCAAAAATTCCCAGAATTCCAGGTTTTCCGGGACAATTTTCCCATTCGAAAGAAATTTGCCATTTTTCAAACTTTTACCATTTCCAAACTTTTCAACCTATTCAAACCATTCCACCTTCAACACATTCCACCATGATGGAAATTCAAATTATAATGATTTTTCCAAGTTCCAAAAAAATTCCAGGATTTTCCAGAATTCCTGCTTTTCCAAAACCCCATTTCCACCCTTTTTTCTGGCGACTACTCTTTCCACATTTTTCAACGCATTTCAACCGTTTCACCGTCAAAACATTCCTCTTAGTTGGGAAAAAAAAGGAAGGTGTTTTTTGAACTGAAAAAATTCCCGGTTTTCCCGAAATGACGTAATACCATTTCCCATTTCAACATGTTACTACTTCAACATTTCTCGACCGATTTGAAAAATTTCAACACCAACCATTTCAACTCATTTAGACCATGCAGGTTTTTTACAATTTTCAAAAAAAATTCCCGCTTTTCCCGACAATTTAAGGAAATTCCCATTGAAACGAATGAGACCTTCTTCAAAGTTCCACAACTTCCACATTTTCCATCTGATTTATACTGTCCAACGTCAAAATATTTAGATTGTTTGGGAATTGTGTGCTCCACTTCAACAATTATAAAAAAAATTCCAGGATTTCAGTTCAACTCCAGCATTGAAGCATTCACAGGCAATTCCTGAAGGAATTGTCTCTTCTAGTTAATTATGATTTTTATATCTATAATACGCCGAGGGACATTAAAAAAAAAAAACAGCTGTTCAAAAATGGTCCCTAAGCAGTTGTTTGGACACCACTCATCTTCCTGAACAAGTTTGGCTGGTAAATTGATCCAGTAGTCTGATCCGCACTCTTGAAATCCATGCTGGTAACCTAAACTAACGCCTCACAAAGAGTAGAAAGCATATACAGTACAGGCCAAAAGTTTGGACACCTTCTCATTCAATGGGTTTTCTTTATTTTCATGACTATTTACATTGTAGATTGTCACTGAAGGCATCAAAACTATGGATGAACACATGTGGAGTTATGTACAAACAAAAAAAGGTGAAATAACTGAAAACATGTTTTATATTCTAGTTTCTTCAAAATAGCCACCCTTTGCTCTGATTACCGTTTTGCACACTCTTGGCATTCTCTTGATGGGCTTCACGAGGTAGTCACCTGTAAGGGTTTTCACTTCACAGGTGTCATAATTTTGATGCCTTCAGTGACAATCTATAATGTAAATACCGTATTTCCTTGAATTGCCACAGGGCGTATAGTACGCGCCTGCCTTGAATTACTGCCGGGTCAAACTTGCTTCGCAAAATAATTAGTGCATGCTTAGTATTACCGTCTGGTCAAACTTGTGACGTCACGAGTGACACTTCCCCTGTCATAATTTTCAAAATGGAGGAGGCTGATTTCAATACCGGTAATTTAAAATCGCATAAAGGGAAGAAGATTAAGAGCTATTCAGTAAGATTTAAGGTCCAAGCTTACATCACGCTCAATTTTTTACCACATGCCTTTGGCAAGCGCAGGAGTGAGAAGAGGTTTTAAAATAATTAGCGCCCCGGCGACAATTCAAGGAAATACGGTAGTCATGAAAATAAAGAAAACGCATTGAAATGAGAAGGCTTGTCCACACGTTTTGCCTGTACTGTATGCTTAAGACCGCATAAGACCAAAACCCAATACTACAAAGTAATAACAAAAATATTGCTGATGATTCTACATAAATATGACATGTATTTCCACTATATCCTGAATGTTTACCCACTGCTAACCTACTGTTTATCATGTAGGTGGCGCTACACATACAAAAGGTGCCGCATCTCTGGGTGCTGTTGATGTCTTGGTCAGTGTCACTGTAGATAAGTAAAACTGAAAAATATATATACACACACACACACACACACACACACACACACACACACACACACACACACACACACACACAGTGGGGCAAAAAAGTATTTAGTCAGCCACCGATTGTGCAAGTTCTCCCACTTAAAATGATGACAGAGGTCTGTAATTTTCATCATAGGTACATTTCAACTGTGAGAGACAGAATGTGAAAAAAAAATCCAGGAATTCACATTGTAGGAATTTTAAATCATTTATTTGTATATTATGGTGGGAAATAAGTATTTGGTCAACCATTCAAAGCTCTCACTGATGGAAGGAGGTTTTGGCTCAAAATCTCACAATAGCACAATGTTTCCACCCCCATGCTTCACAGAAGGTATGGCGTTCTGGGGATGCAACTCGGTATTCTTCTTCCTCCAAACACCAAGAGTTGAGTTTATACCAAAAAGTTCCAATCTGGTTTCATCTGACTACATGACATTCTCCCAATCCTCTGCTGTATCATCCGTGTATCCATTTTGGTATAAACTCAACTCGTCGTGTTTGGAGGAAGAACAATATTGAGTTGCATCCCAAGAACAGCATAACTACTGTGAAGCATGGGGGTGGAAACATCATGCTTCGGGGCTGTTTTTCTGCCAAGGGGACAGGACGATTGATCCGTGTTAAGGAAAGAATGAATGGGGCCATGTATGGTGAGATTTTGAGCCCAAACCTCCTTCCATCAGTGAGAGCTTTGAATGGTTGACCAAATACTTATTTTCCACCATAATTTACGAATAAATTCTTTAAAATTCCTAAAATGTGAATTCCTGGATTTTTTTCCCACATTCTGTCTCTCACAGTTGAAGTGTACCTATAATGAATATTACAGACCTCTGTCATCATTTTAAGTGGGAGAACTTGCACAATCAGTGGCTGACTAAATACTTGTTTGCCCCACTGTATATATATATACACACACACACATATATATTAACATAAATACCTGTTTGTCTGTCAAAGTTCTTGTTGTTGATGACGATGCATTGTCCTATGCAGGGGAACTTGAGGCTGTACCTGAAGCTGTATGCCTGAGCCTGGGCATCCACATCCATGGAGCCGGGCGAGGACTCGTCAGGCCTGAGAGGACGACAGCAAAGTTGGCTGCTGCTATAAAGGTAAGTCTTTTCACACAAATAATGATTATGATTAAGTATAAATTCTAGTATGACTACATGAGTAATATCCCCCACAATGCAATGCAAAACAATAGGCTGTTGCTAACGAGCTACTCACTGTTCCTGGCCGTCGCCTCGCCTCGCGTCCGTGCAGTCGACTCCAGCAGCAGGCCCGTTTGCCGACATCATTTCGCGTTTGTTAATTACAACAATTAAAATTCACACAGGAATGTCTTTACACTGCGGTTCGACGAGACTGTGGCGGAGGTAGCTGGCCGCAACGCCTCGCTTGTAGTAAACAAAGATAGTGACGTCACGAGAATGGGCGCTCGTTGTGGCGTGCGTGCGCTCCCCGAATGAGCGGTGATTAAATAATTGTAAAAAGTACCGAGGGTAAGTTAATAAGATAATAATTATTTATTATTTACTAAATACTCTGCTGATTGGATTAATGATATTTTAGAATGTATATTCTTAAAGATAACACTTTTTCATTTATATAAAATAAAGCTAGTGACGTCATGCGAATGAGCGCACGTTGTAAACCCCAAGCGCTCGCCGTGCGAGCGGTGACTAAATACATTGTAAAAACTACTTTGGGGAAATTAACAATATTAAAGTTAAAGTACCAATGATTGTCAGTCACACACACATTAGGTGTGGTGAAATTTGTCCTCTGAATTTGACCCATCCCCTTGATCACCCCCTGGGAAGTGAGGGGAGCAGTGGGCAGCAGTGGGCAGCAGAGGTACCGTGCCCGGGAATCATTTATGGTGATTTAACCCCCAATTCCAACCCTTGATGCTGAGTGCCAAGCAGGGAGGCAATGAGTACCATTTTTTTTATAGTCTTTGATATGACTCGGCCGGGGTTTGAACTCCCGATCCACCGATCTCGGGGCAGACACTCTAACCATTTTTGAGTGTATATTCTGATAGATAACATATTTTCATTGGAATAAAGTAATATCTATAGGCATAAGACTCTTCCATCCATCCATTTCCTACCGCTTTTTCCCTTTGGGGTCGCTGGTGCCTATCTCAGCTACAATTGGGCGGAGGGCAGGGTATACCCTGGACAAGTCGCCACTTCATCGCAGGGCCAACACAGATAGACAACATTTACACTCACATTCACACACTAGGGCCAATTTAGTGTTGCCAATCAACCTATCCCCAGGTGCATGTCTTTTGAAGTTGGAGGAAGCCGGAGTACCCGGAGGGAACCCACGCAGTCACGGGGAGAACATGCAAACTCCACACAGAAAGATCCCGAGCCCGGGATTGAACCCAGGACTACTCGGGATCTTCGTATTGTGAGGCAGACGCACTAACCCCTCTCTCACCGTGCTGCCCCGCATGAGACTCTTACAACCCAATATTAAATTCCACTCCGATTCTTAGGTTAGGACTCGATTCTCAATTCAAACTGATTCTTGCGGTAGAATATTTTAAAAACTTCCTCTCCTGTAAAAGTGCCTCTTGGCTTATGACGTACATGCACAGCCAGAGTGGGAGTGGTCTGAAACATCTTTTTGTAAATCGATTTTTGAATATTTTGAATCAGTTGATCGGCAACACTAAATTGGTCCTAGTGTGTGAATGTGAGTGCGAATGTTGTCTATTCGTGTTGGCCCAGCAATGAGGTGGCGACTTGTCCAGGTTGTACCTCGCCCTCCGCCCGAATGCAGCTGAGATAGGCTACAGCGACACCCTCCCGCCCCCCAGCGACCCGGAAAGGGACAAGCGGTAGGAAATGGATGAGTGGGTTTAGATTCATAAAAAATAAGAAGGGCGATTCAAATGTCAATATTTTTTTCCCCATAACCCCTAATTATCAATATTAAATAATTATAATACAGAACCTACAAGAAAATTACTAATTGCTAATTAAAAAAGTAATGTTATTCTGTCGTGACAAATCTGAAACACTGTGGGAAAATTAATAGTTGTATAATATTAATAAATACCCCTTGGGTTACTACTACACTGTATTTAAGTGTGAATGCTGTTAGATAGTACTTTTGCAAGAACACTGTATTTTATTTTAACATATTATTAGTAAACCATCTTATAACAATGCACATGCTCTAAAAATGATTGAGCCAACACAGTAGTCTTGTTTTACATTTAAAGAAAAACAAACAATGGTCACACAAATATGAATAAAAAGTAAAGGAAAAATCAAAATAAATCACTTTATTTACCAACCAAACCAACCATTAACATAACTAACTATGCTAACTGATACAATAAAAATATTTTAAATTATTTTCCAATATATCCTTAATTTTTGTGTGTACAGCAAAAAAAGGTGTCACGTGTTAAAGGATGTCTTTGAATTAATCATAAATTTAATCAATTAAGCCCGAAAGACTAATCCTGCCAAATTCCATCCATACATACAGTTTGTGTACATATGTACATCATTTGGGGAATTGAAGAAAAAAAAAACATATTGACACTATATACTGCACTTCAGCAGAGCATTTTTATAAATAGTTCACAGTTCTATTATCGTGACTCTTGGAAGAAATGTACTACATACTTATAAAATTGTTAGAGCAAGGAACAAAGCCAACCTGTGAATACAATCAATATTATTTAGAGATGTACAATATATCACAACAAACAATCTTCACACACTATCAGTGAATAAATGGAGAACGAAACAGGAAAATATTCGACAATTGTGACAAACAAAAAAAAGTGCATCACTACCACGTTAAACTTGTGTCAGGTCTTCTACTTCATAAATCCTCTCTCTCTCCCTCTGCAGAAATATTCACAATTTGAAGGTTGGGACTCCATTTTTAAGTACACTTATTATGAAAGGGAAAATAATAAAACTATACACTCCTTCCTTTTAGTACAGGACCTAACCACCCATGTTGCTGGTTTAGGAATAACACGTCACTTGAGCAAACTTCACATTTAAACTGTCATTAGCGTCAACTCATGCGCTTGATTCCATTTTCAAAGGAAAGAAAGTGCAAAAGGTGTGAAATTCCAGCACTAGATTTTCTTTTTTTTTCTTTTAAAGGTTAAAAAATGAAAAAAAGCGCAACAGCGACAATATAAAACTGTTGTTTCACATTCGGGAATTAATTTGCTTCACAAATGTTTATACTAAATAACTTGTAAAGGCAAATTCTGTCTTTACTCAGTCAGAGGCATTGTAGTATTTGATGGAGAAATAATTAATATCACTGCTTTTTAATAGTGACTATAGAAAACAACGATAGAATGTGAAAATTGCAAACCGCATACAGTTAATGCTAACATGGTTCATACCTTAAACAGTGTATTTTCACATGTTGAATTGGTTTTGTTCAGACAGGAAATTACACTAAAAACTTAGCAAAAAGAAGTTGTGTTAGAAGTAATTATATTGTGACCATGACTGAGCGATAAAATTAAGTCAAAAGTAATCAATATCAATAAAAAATGCGTTCGATGTACATTTTTTTTCTTTGTCCGAAGAAAGGGGAAGTGGCCAAGCCAGGATCGCTGACAGCCAATCAGGTAACAGTATGAACTATCAAATGTGGTTGCGCCGTCTTGTTGTCCGGCGGTTGCTTCATTGCAGGAAGTGAGAAGTGAAAGTTAGAAATGAGTGCTGCAGAGAGCAAATCAAGTGTGGATAGAACAAAAAGAGTCACCATGACAGCATGGCAGGTTTTTGGGATTTTTTTTAAACGGACCGTAGTCAGACCAAGGCGCTTGTAATCACACCACCTTAGCACTACAAGTGGACACGCAGAAAATAGTTCTCAGGTTTCTCTGTGTTTGTATTTTCACACTTTGCACTATTTTGTTACACTTTATTAAGCATTTCTTACATATTCCTTAATTTTCAGAGAATATTGTTAAGTGTTCAATGTGATTTTAGAATTGTGTTTACAGTGAGTGTTTTCCATGGTGGTGTTGATATTTCCTTTCTGCCTTGATAGTGGTAGGGATCATAAACAGAAGAAGGTAAAATTTTAGATACAAATGTTTACATTTAATATAATTTTCTCCTGGTCCTTATTTGCGATACGTTATAAAATACCAGCAATTATCAATATCGACCAATACAGGTTATAAAAATACCAGCAATTATCGATATTGACCAATATAAAACAATTTCATCTTGATACAGTTTTCAGCCATATCGCCCAGCCCAAATTGTGACGTTCATATTTTTTACTTGTTGAAAAAATGATTGGTATCCATTATTTTAGGGGACCATTTGGACCAAAGTCGATCCTTGCATCATTCTAAAATGTAGAAACTGTAGACGTGCAGCATAATCCGAGAGCTGGGGTTTTCAAAGTGTAATTTCCTGCGAAAATGTTTGTCAACTCTCAATGTCGGAACTACAAATCTCTTCATTTGGCCTTCAATCATGACTAAAGTTATCTTACAGTTTTAAATGCATGTTTTCCTTTATTTTTTTAAAAACTTTTTAAACACCCCGTCAAAGTGTTTTGGTGCCTAACTTTTTGAAAACAACTGCTCCCAAGCACTTTCCTGTTCCTTTATGACACTGGATTTGCATGTACAGCCCAAAATCAACACCATTTTGGACCATTTTCACCTTGTCAGTAACGTGCGCGTTTTGGTGAGGTGGATGATCGTGGCCTTTCTGATGGGTGCTAAAAAATAGAAAGCAGCGGTAATGCAACCTTGGCTCGTGTGCTTGGTTCCGCCATTTTCCTGCAAAGTACAGCCGCTTCATTTCTGGAGGTGTAGACAAGAAAAAAACACACACTCGCATCCTGAGAGGGAAGTCTGCTGAAAAACAACCGCAAACAAAAGATGGCGGTGAGTTCACTGCTCGGTGTCAAGCGCGTGACTTGTGAAGGCGGAGGCTTACGCGCCATCTTCACGCCGGGTGAGGTTGTCAGAAGATGTCCGGGCACATGTCCCACACACCGCTGTCCTTTGTCTCCCAGTAGCCCCCCTTGTAGACGTGCAGGGTCTCTCCTGACTGGGCGTCCTCAGTCTTCTCAAACCAAAGCGCCTGGTGGCTGTCTTGATGAGGGGCTGGGAGAGAATAAAAAGGAATTCACAACTGGACTTTACTGGAGGCTGAACGGCTAGCTCAGGATGCAAACTTCTTTTCGCACGGACATCCAGCAAAATCGCTGCATTTATTCCCCAGTGCCTTTCACGCAGCATCCAACTATCTAATAATGATACCTATAAATGCCCCCTTTCACACAGATATTCTGCACAATGACCGTGTCCGAGCCAAAGTGGAAAGTACTGACATTATTCGGAGGCACCGACGTCTTACACACAGAGCAGCCCAAAGTGGAGTAATATTGCCACGAGATGTGTCCACTTCCGATACCATACCAATATTGGAGCCTTGAGTATTGCCCGATACCGATAATAATACAATACAGACGGAATCACAAGTACTTTTATTATTTTGTAGTGTGGAAAGTTAGAAAAGGTTTAACTGAGTGAAATTAGTCAAACAGAGAACAATGGTAGGTTTGAAAAAAACTATTTATTATTAACTGTCTGGAATGGTCTTACACTATATCTTTAAGTTAAAGTGGAAAGGTAATTGTTTTTTTTTTTGTGAACCCTAGTAGCCGCAACAATTTATTGAGTTAAACTAGTAAGGTGAATGATGCGGACACGTTTGTTACTGGATACTTTCTGCAATGCTTCTGCCTTGAAAACTTTGTATGTGTAAGTAATATCCAACTATAATTATTTGATGCTTTATATTGACAAATGTGATGTTTTAGACTGCAATATTCTTCAATTGAGCCTCTCGCCTACCATGTTTACATTTTGTAAATGACTTGTCTAAAATAGAAAACAAAACCAAGCTTTTGTGTTCATTGGAAAACATTTAGATGTTAGCTGGCTGTGCAGCTTTGCACAAGTAAACACGCTGCAGGACTGCTTGTATCGGATATTTCACATACAAGCCGATATAATCCCATATTGTTTTATGGCGGATATCGAAATCATATCTAGGGGTGTGTACCGTTCCCCTTTGAACTGATAAAAGGTACCAATTCCCAGTCGCTTGGAATCGATACCGGTATTTAGAGGTACCAATTTTCGGTACTTGATGAATATTTAAGTAATTCTTAAATAATTCAATTAAAAATTGTATTGCAACATTTAAAAATTGCTATCCAATTGTTGTATTGTTTTATTATCTAATTTCTGAGTCTCATTTGAAAGTATGACATTAAGTTGCAATTGAAGTTTCAAGTCCAATATGTTAGATGGCAGTAGTGTATAAATGATTTTTTTGTTGCGTCTTAAAAAGTGTTAACACTGTAAGTATTGTACTTAACACCCACCAGCCGTTTGACTGTAACATGACTCTTAGTTCTAATTTACATTAGAAAATTTGGAAGTGTTGAAATTGCCATGTAAAATCGCTAATGCTCATCAGTAGCATGTCAATTTCAAAGCTGATGTATATCAGCATCAAGCTACCCATTTTTGGAAAAGTGTAGCCCTTTTTTAATTAGGCTGGAGCATTTTTTGGAGTCAGTTTCTTTGTTGGCATTAAAAATTGCAACATTACCTAGAAGGTAGTTTGGCTGAGTCCATTCTCAGTGCCGATGAAGAGATCCCCAAGTGCCAGGCAGCCCTGGCACCGAAACATAGCACTGTTATAATATACGTGAATCAATGCCAAGTAGGACTGGCACGATTCGGTCGAGACCGGAATGGGTACTCATCCCTATCGATATCCGATATTATGATTGGATCGGGACACCTCTAAATCCCAAAACCTTCAGCAGTGCTGCGTCCTGCTATCCGTTATTTATAACACAGTAATAGTAAACATAATATTAAAAATATTGTCTTTCACAGATTCTGCAAAGTTGTCACATCGGAGCTATATCAGTAGTTAATTCACCAGCGCCTTTTAAACAGAATTTGTTGAGACGCACAGCCAGCTATCAAATAATAAAAGCAATAAACGCCCTATTTCACTCAGGTTTCACAAATTCGTCATTGCAACAAAGCCCCTGTGTTTCATACAGAACTCTGCAAACGCGACCATGAAAGTGTGCGCTTTCTAAGATACTCGCCGGGTAGCAACAACGGCTCTCAGCACAACTGGTGCATGAGAGGTGCGTTAGAGTGTCAAAACTTCCCTTTGTGGAAGACGCTTCAACACAGCGAGCGCCCTGACTCAAAATATACAGTTTTGTTTTCTGACGGCGCTGTTTGTACCCAACTGTTACATAGAAAAAAAAACCTTTGCCTCTGCACTCAACACAGCTATGGTCTTATGTGCTACTGTGCAACTATAACACACATGTTCTATCCATCTATCTATCTATCTATCTATCTATCTATTTATCTATGTTACTTGCTTTTGTGCGGAGCTCCACAAGAGCCCTCCTTTACTTCCACTAAGAAACAAGGAAACATGGTCAGTGGATGATTGTTACCTACTACTGACTATGAGTGTTTACTTGCTTTGACAGGATGGGGGCAATTTTCCGCGAGAGGCTGGAATAATGAAGGGAAAGAAAAATGGCACATGAACGCTCGGGAAAAGCAACAAACAACAAAGGTAAGTGAGTACTTGCATGCAAGAGGAGGCGAAGGATGAGGAGGAAGAGAGTCCTCTGTGTCAGCTAAAGGTCAGCACACAAACCGCGTGTTAATTTTTCCTTGACCTTGTACCATTCAAGCAATATAGCGTAAAAAACCTTGGTGTTTTGCTTTTTCTTTGGCTTTTGAGGGTTACCAGTAGAGTGGAAAAACATGTTGACATTAAATGCTGATTTGTGTTTCAGTGTATCCATTAAACCATATCCAATCATATTTCCAGCCCGCAAAGCATGTAAAAACACATTTTAAACGTCTTAGAATACCACAAATTGAGTCAGCCATTTTGAAAATTCCACTCTGAATACCTTCGGCTATTTCCGGGGATTGATATCACAAATGGAGTGCTTTTGCACCATATTATCAGGTCTGTCACACTGGAAATATCCAAAAATTAGAGAGAGACCTGCTGTCTATCATTCACAATCCTTATGTAAGACATGAACACATATGTTTTTCTTTTTTTATGCATTCTAAGTTGTAAAAAAAATAAATACAATGTACAGCTAACAATGTAGTCAATGGGGGCTCTCTATTTCGCCCACAAAAGCCTCTAAATAACCATTCAAAACCTCCCGACAACACTCTTTATACATATCGTGACCTGAATATTAACCAAATATTAGCTATGTTTTTATTATAAGCACTAACACAGACAAATTATTTCTTAGCGGAGCAATGATGCAAACAGCTAAGTAGCCCTCTGCCACCTTACTTTGAGCAGGTAGCGATGTCCTGTTGCTCCCGCATAATTGCATCTCGGCTCATCAAAGTTATTCTAGATTATGAATCATGCCTCTCGTCTGGATAAAAGGAGGATTTAGCGTTAAAACTAGAAGTTGTTCATCTGTGACATTCAATTCATACCCGGAGATGGAGACAAACACACACAACTAAAGACGGTGTATGCATGCAGGGAGACGTTTCCTTGTTAACCCTTTGTGTGCTTCATGATTAATTCTTTGTATAAACCAGAAGATATGGACATCCTATCAGTCATCATCGAAGTAAGAGCAGACATTGTACAGTAAGGTATTGTTTTATTATGTTTGCAGTTTGTTTTTCTTGTTTAGGACTTAGCAGTACTACTACATGGTGCTTAGTGTTTCACTGAAGCTGGATTTGTTTAGCAGATCTTCAAAAACTTGGATCAACAATATAAGGTTCTGGATCATAATTCTGCCCAAAGTAATCGTTGTTGGCTCTCACAATGTCTGCTTGATTAGCATTGTTGTTGATGGGGAAGGGATCTACGGTCCCTACCACCACGCCACAAGATGACATGTCTGGCTTCCTCGTTCTTTCTCAAAATAGCTCGAGAATCTCTGTGAGATTGAGACTATTTTGGTTATATCCATTTATTCGCAAACTTTGGAAGTCTTTAGGTGTCATAAATCAGATATATATGATAATAGCTTCAATATAGAGGCAATTTGTTTTTCCACTCTACTGTACTTACACGCAGGAAGTTACCGTAAATGCTCCAAATCGCCGTTGTTGGGTAGATCAGTGTTCCCTCGCATAGTCATACATTTGTTTTCTCTGCTTGTAAATTAATAACTGTGTTTATTCTAGTAACTCAAATCTGCAGTGTTAGAAAAAAAGGAGTGCTGCAGTCACTCAACATTTTGCAGCAGAAGAAAAGATGTTGAGGACCTGCTCAACCTGTAAGTACATTACTGTTTACTGTATGCCTGTAAGTAGAGGTGGGGAAGTAATCGATGCATCGCAATTTGGACGATTACAAAATCAATTCGTAAACGTCAATAATTGATAATCGATTTATTTTTTATAAAAAGAATTATGCAGACAGTTCTAAAATGTGGCTAACTGCAGCGAGCTACTTCACTGAGAGATCTGACTAGATCCTCTAATACAGGACTTAACGTTCCAGTTTTGCACACATTTCCATGAATTTAATAAATAATACATGTGATGGGAATTTCTGATTACAAATTCTCTGTTTTTAAAAGTTCCAAGTGATAAACGCTTATTTACTGAAACGAGAAGAAATGTAAAACTGAATCCAAATACATAAATTAAATACGCATCAGTAATGGATTTTTTCATCGTAATCGTACTTGAAACGTGAGATGGCCAAAGATTCCAGCCTCCACCTGCAAGTGTTTTTTACTATGTAAAACTGAGTTTAAATTATCGATTGTAGAGCAGGGGTGGCCTTTTGTGACTCACAGCTCGAGTTTTGGAATTGTCAATATTAAAATCCAACAAAACAAAATAAATCATAAAAGGAAAAAGAGCAAAAAGACACAATGTCACGAGAAAAAGCGGAAATTTTGAAGTTAATCAATAATAATACGCTTTATCATCAACAGCACCAAGCTGGCACAAAGTTTGCTTTTAAATATATAATGTTGTTTTTTTTTTTAATCTTTTTAATTTTACAAAGTGTAAAAATATGTTGCAGCCCTCGGTGGAAAAAGTTTGTACAGCACTGGTTGAGAGTATCAAAAATAAGCATTTTGGGGTGTTTTAAGGGTGTGTTGCCATTTCCAAGGGAAATAGTGAGGATTCAGTCTCAGTTTCTATAAATAGTTCTGGGTATTAAAAAAACAAAACATTACGGTTAAGAGCTCTGGCTGAATCCAGCAGCTTTATGTACCTCTGCATGCGCTTTAAAATTGTACTGCTTAGCTGACTCAGTCCTGTGTTTTGCTATGTACTTGTTCATAAATTACCATGTGGTCAAATCCGCTCTCTCACGCACTCCAAATCATTATTCGAGTTGAAAAAAAATCAACTGTCTTAATGAATTTTTAAAATTTCTAGCTATAAATACAGCATGTACAGTAATCCTTCCAAATAGTTAAATGTAATTCAATTGTTTGTCTTATTTTACTGCTACAAGATAAGAAACTACTATCAACTAAACGTCAAAATGTCACACGGCACATCTATAAAGTACTATCTATCTAACTGTCCTTATTAAAGGCACTACAAAACTGTGGCGTGATACTTGCTTTCATCGGAACCCTCACTCGCTTCAGTTCCAATCTGGTCTGGGTCAACTAGAACGTAAACGTAAGTAATTGAGGACAGAGCGAACAAACAAGAGCATGTAGATGATAAAGCACACAAAACAACATGGAGAGAAGGTGAATACTTGCTTTTTAAGGGTGAGTCAGTGATTGGTTCCTGCGTGGAAGCTTTAGACAAGCAGATGGAGACAATGATGGAGGGACAGGAGACGAATTGTCCGTCTAAAAAAAATAGCGTGATTGTTGTCTTACCTTCGTCTGGCGTATGGGCGGCCTTGATCACTTCCCTCTCCCTCTCCCGACGGACCATCCGTTGCTTCTCCTCCAACCTCTGTTTCTCTGCGTTGGCCTCATCCCACTGTCCGTCTTCCATCAACCGCTGGTCGGGCCGCCGTCGGCTATCCGTCGGTGCCACGCCCTCTTCGGGCTCGTTAAGTGTCAGGGCAAGCGAGGAGAAGAAGTACATAGTCTCTGCTCCCTCTCTGGGGTAACACAAAGTTGATTATTGGCGACGTGTTCAGCTGGGCCTTATAACCAGGAAACCTACGGCAACGGGTTCTTCCTCCATATTTCTTTGGCTTTAAGAGTCTGGTAGACGGTTCTCTGTTTGCCCTCAGCACCGTTCTCGCTCTTGCTGCTCTGCATGATCCTGGAGAACTCCATCTTCTCATCCCAAGTCCCAGAGAGCACATAATGCGCCTTTCCGTCCTTGTCTGTGACCACGCCAGTTACCTGTGAGACAAAACGCAGCATTGACGCACACCAGCAGCATCCTAATTCGTCACTTGTGAAATCTCAAAGTACACAAATATACAATATAGTATCTTATTTTATTTTTTATTTTATTTATTCTTTTAATGAATAGACATTTTTTTAATGATTAAAAAGATAATACAGAACAATAATTAAAATAAATACATGAAAACTACAATTTAGAATTTTAAAAGAAAGTTAGATGAGTGACGCACATGCAGAATTTTGTCTGGGTTAAAGACCACAGGAAGTAAGATCCTAAATGAGCACACACTAAAGTTTCACTGCTTTAAAAAAATAAAGATGGAGTTGCAAACAAAATAGAGAAAATTAACAAACCCAGAGAAAAAATTTTAACTTTGATGGCGGAGGTACAATCTTAGAAAATATATTAATCAAAATAATGTATTAAAAGAAAGGGTAAACCTGTAGAATTTAAGGTTTGAAAAACAATATTCAAAACCTATGATGTGTTCTAAAAAAATTGTTACCTTAATTTGAAAATATAAAAAAAAAATGTATTTAATATTTTATTGAATTTATTGTAAAATTTCTCCTGACAAACCCAAACACATAATCTTAATGGTGAAGACAATTTTTTTTATTTAAATAAGCTAAATTAATATTAATAATGGATTAACTTGATATAGCTCCTTATCATAATGACCTTAAGTGCGTCAGACTTAAAATAATAAAAATATTAAAACAGAAAGTTAGAAATATTCATTATACTAAATATATTTTGTTTAAAATGCCTTAGTTTTAACAAAATAGTCTTAAACAATTTTTTTCAATTGTCAGCTTTTTGAAAAAAAAAAAAAAATTTTTGTAAAAAAATATACAGAGATATATTTCCTATATTATATGAATATATTTTACTAGAATGAATGTGTTTATGAATTATTTTTATATTTTGTCAACAGAAATGTGTTGTTTTTAATTGTAATATTTTTGTATGCTGTTACTGTGGGTATTGAGACCAAAATGGAAAGGAAAATAAAAAAAACCTACTACTATAATTTTAGCTTTCTTGACAGAGATAATGAACAGAAAGGAGTGCAGATAAATAGGAAATTAATTCAACAATGACCTAAAAGCAATAATAGAATGCATTTGCTGCTCATAGACAAGAGCAGAGCTTGCGTCAACTACAGAGCACTGAAAGTAGTGATTGACCTTTCTTGGCACATCTCTAGAGAAGTAACTGTAGGGAGCGAACTTGAGGTGGCAGCGGTCCCCCGTCTTGTGGTTGACAACGTCAATCTCCCCTGACTAAAGAAAGAAAACATGTATCTCATATGACCCTGCACAGAAATGTACATATATGTTGCTCGTACAATACCTGATCAATCCATAACTTTCCCACAATAATATTGTGTACTGTTGTAGTGACTTTCTTCCAAGAGTAATGGTTGTTGCTCTTAGCAAACATGCACTGGATTGCACCTAAACAGATAAGAATATGAATATGCACATACAACACATATAACATGTAACACGCATACTCACCCAGGGGCATGATGGACAAATATTTTCCTCGAAATTTGCTGGCCAGGGTGATTTCTTGTCTGAGAGTCCATCCTTTTTCAGAAAAGGCGTGGTGGGCTGCGGCAGGCGGGTGGTGACTTACCTGAGAGGTGAAACCATTTTGAGTCAGTCACATGTTTCTTGATGTTATAGTGCAAGAAGAGGTGTCCAAAGTGCAACCCGTGGACAATTTGTGGCCCACAGCTAATTAAAAAAAAATAAATACTGTCTAATAAAATCATTAAAAAACTAAATAAAATAAAAAAGTATACAAGGGAAATGTAACGACAAAAAGTTGCAATGTTGACTTGACACAAAACTGCCATGCAAGCTGTTTTTTTCTTTAAAATTGTTGCAAAAAAAATATTAATGAATTATTGACCTACTAAGGTTTCAATTACTTGACATCATATATTCCACCTTGAATTAGTATTAGGGGAAATATATTGCATATTTTTTCTTTGCCATAAAAGTTTTCTATGACAAAAAATGCATTAAACAAACAAACCAAAAACAAAAAAAAAAGCAAAATAAAAAACGGATAATCAACGCATAGACCTGAAATTGATCTAGAGATTTAGGTGTTAAGTTTTAAAAAAGTAGTGTATAACTTATTATTAATACTGATCCGTGGGATTTTTTTTTAAACTGGCATCGCTCAAAAAATTATAATAAATCAAAATCGATGTTATTATGAATTACTTACCTATTTAGGACTCTAATTACATCACCTCAAATAATCAACTGTGAACGTTTTTTTCTGAGAAAAATATTGCATACTTTTGTGTTTTTCCAATTAAAAAGGTGTTTTTTTAACAAAGAAGGCATAGAACATAAAAAAAATTTAAACTTTGTATCGACTGATCTGAAGTAGATCTCGAGATTTAAGCGTTGAAAGTAAAAATAAATTTATAATATATGAATTATTTTTAACAGTTTTATGACTGTCTGAGACTTTTTCGGGTACCCCGGGGCCAGACTAGAGGTGAGCCTTAAAGGTTAAAAAAAAAATCAATATATGGCTCATATAAAAATGGCCCATACTTGTTTGGATTTTCAGTGTGTGGCCCTCAGTGGAAAAAGTTTGTACATCCCTGCTTTAGTGAGTCATTATGGATCTTAGAAGCAAAATATGTAGAAGTATCCCCAGTATGATGTTGCTGCTGAGTCAGTTGTGGTTGTACCTGCTCACAGAGGGAGCGGTAACCACACTCTCTCAGGCGATCCAGCTCAAAGGTTTCTCCAAGCAGGGGGTTGAAGGGTTTTCCAGTGCGGTGGACGGTGGTTGAGTAGGAGGAAACAGTAAAGGCCGCCACGTAGCACATCTGCTCCAGAGAGCTCTGGCACTTTGATGCCTTATCCAGCAGCTCGTAGTACTCCAGGTCCTCGGACAGACGTTGCAACATGGAGAGGGGCTCGTTGAAGTTCACCTAAAGAGAAGAGAGGGGTTAAAGTTCCTATGTCTGGTACAACTTTCTCACTTCCGATACCATCCCGATATAGGAGCTTGCGCATCGGCCGATACCAAAATTGAACATATACGATATCAGCATGTACATCATTTTGTTTTGCAGTGTGGAATGTTGTAAAAGGCTTGATCGAGTGAAATTACTCAAACAGAGAACAATGGTTGATATGAAAAACACTAACCTTTTTATTAATAACAGTCTGGAATGGGCTTATGCTGTCTTTAATTAAGCTAAAGTTGAGTGCTAATTGTTTTTTTCGTGAAACCTATTGGCCACAATAATTACCACCTGACGCAGTAAGTTGAATGATGCGGACACGCTTATCCCTGTATACTTTCTGTTATGCTTCTGCCTTGGAGACTTTGTGTCTATTAGTAATAAACAATACTCTTTTGATATGTGTTTATATTCACAAATGTGCTGATTAGGACTGTCATGTTGTTCTTGCTACGGCCTGAGTGTATGGTTTGCTATAAAGTACCATTGCGTACATTGAGAGTTGAGTACCCATTGGAGTTTTTAATGTTAAAATTACAACAGACTTAGAATGTGTTAAGTGTTTTAAGACCACATGAAGTGTTTATAATTGTGTATGAAAGTTGTGTGAGGAATAATTAAGACAAACACAAAATTCATAGAATTCATAAAATGAAAAGCATCCTTACTTTACGGATTTCACCTACAGCGGGTAGGTCTGGATCATTATTCACACAAAATCTAGGGAAAACTGTAAAGTTCAATTAAGGACACTTATTCACAAGTGTAGCTTGTGTGCTATAATGTGCTTATCTGTTGTGTAGCTGCTAGCTCTATAAAAGGCCTATAGCCTACAATGTTTACCTTTTTGTAAATGACTTGACTAAAATTGAAGAAAAGACTAAACTTGTGTGCTTATTGGAGGACATTTAGATGTTAACTGGCCGATCAGCTTTGCACAAGTAAACACGCTGCACGACTGCTTGCATTTGAAATTTGAGATGCAAGTCAAATATCATACTTGTTTTTCGGGTCACCCCTATTTACAGTAAAGGTAAGACTGGGCTTCTCTGCTTAAGCTGCTGCCGTCGCCAGTCGATCTTGGATAAGATGAATAAAATGAGTGTATAGATGGTTTCTTACGGGCATTGGTATCTTTGAGAGCTCCTTTCCGATGCAGTTCTTCATGATGCTCCAAAGGTTGAGGTAATAGTTGGGCTTGTCGGGTATACGAGTCCGCCTTTGTCTGACCGGCTCCAGCTCCAGGGACTGTGGTGACTCTGGGCTGGAGGCCATCGAAAGCTCGTCAAACTAAAGAAGAAGAATGTCTTACTACACAATAGAGTACCAAAAAAAACTACAGATTTGCTTTGAACAGAAATAAGACAAACACACGTTTACAGATAAGTCATCCATTCCGGTCTCATTGCTGAATCCGCTCACATTGCTGCCAGATCTCCTGTAGAAGTAATAACATGTCGGATCAATGAAGCTGGCTAGTTATGTTTTGAAGATATGTGACAAAAATTTTGTAGCACTCTTGCTAGTGACCTGTGGTATTTGGGATCGGCAGGGACCGTGATGAACTCTGCCGGTTCCTCCATGGCATCGAAGAACACGTTGTTGTCATCCTCATCGCTGGAATCTCCTTTACCTGAAAGAGCGCCTTTAAATATCGATCGTGTTTAGGGTCCTCCGTGAGTGATGTGGAAGAACAAAAAAAGGTCTTCGAGGACAAGCGCACCTTTGCTGCCCAAGGCGGGGTTGCTGTTTGACGACGGGAGCACTGTCGCTCCCCGGAAAGCTCTCTCCAAGTGGTTGTGTTGCTTGGCCAACTGCTCCAGGGTCTCCTCCAGCCTCACCCTCTGGTCTCTCTCCAGCTGCAAGGCCTTCTGCCAGCGCTTGCTGTGGTTCTGAGCCAGCGAGAGGAAGTCCCGGCATGCCTTGGACGATCGGAACAAGTCAGCTGGCGACATCCTTTTGTAGATTTCGACGGTAGGGGACGACTCACGTTTATCATTGCATTGGAGGTGATGCGGAACAGCGTCGCTCGCTCGGTCACTTGTCTCATCTTATCCCCCACGTCCGCTCCGGGCTGAATCCCCTCCAGTTCTGACAAAGACCTGTTTGTGGAATAATTACAGCAAAGTATTAAAGTGATAAGCAAAACAACTTACCTGTGGATTTCATAGGCAAGCATTTTATCATACATTTTCTAGAGATAATACTAAAGAAAATGTATATACTTTAGAGTAGTCAGTGTACAACATGGAAAGCAGTATATATTTACTCTTCTGCTGTTGCCATTGTCAACTTGTGTTTTCTGAGGGGCGAGATCATGCTTATCTTCATAGTGCCACAGTACATGTCGGAATAATTATTTAATGAGCCGCGGCTCCCCAGCACTCATGCACACTGTGATGCCACTACCACAATGCAGTTGTCAACTTGTGTTTTCCAAAGAGGGAGCTCATGATTAAGTTCATACTGTCAAGAGTAGATGCTCAAATAATTTGTAATTGAACCGCGGCTCCAAAGTGCCCGCCACACTCATGCATACAACAAAGCCACTGCCACCATGCAGTTGTCAACTTGTGTTTTCCAAGGGGGAGATCATGCTCATTTACATAATGTCACAGTACATGTTGGAATAATTCCCTCAATGAACCGCGGCTCCCCAGCAGCACTCTTGCACACTATTATATCACTGCGACCACGCAGTTGTCAACTTTTGTTTTCCGGTGGAGAAGATCTTCATAGTGTCACATTACATGTTGAAATAATTTCTCAATGAGCTGCGACTGCCAAGCACTCACCAGCACGCAGTTGGCAAATTGTGTTTTCCAAGGGGGAAGATTATGATTACCTTCTCATTGTGTGACATTAACTGTTGGAATTATTCTCCAATGAACTGTGGCTCTCCAACACTCTTGCACACCATGCATTTGTCAACTTGTGTTTTCTAAGAGAGGAAATCATGATCATTTTCATAGTGTCACAGTACATGTTGGAACGATTCTTCAATGGCACGCCGCTCCCCATTGTTGGCTGCACTCGTGCAAACTATTACATCACTGCCACCATGCAGTTGTCAATTTGTGTTTTCTGTAGGAGTTAATGCGCCTCTTCATAGTGTCATGGCACATGTTGGAATGATTAAAAGAGTCCTGACTCCCCAGTGCCTGCAGCACTCATGCACCCACTGTCAGCAAGACAAAATGATCTTGCTGCTCACTTGTTTTACAAGCTGTTTATACAATAATATGTTGTGTCGACTTGTTTTCGGTGGATAGTAAATTTATACTGCTATATAAGCTGTACACTGACTTCTCTAAACTGATAACTATAGTATTTAGGTTTAAAAAAAGATAACATTGATGTGTCCGAGTGTTGTTCCCAGTGCAACGATACACATTTAACAGATAAAAATTCACTTTTTTGCAAAATATGGCCATGGTACGAATAACATTGTGCTAGCTAAGGTTTTTTTTTGGAAGGGGGATGAATAATAGTTTTTACCTTTGCAGGGCAGATCCATGCTTGACAATGAGATCGTTGCAGGTGTCGAGGTCCTCCACCTTGCTGCCGAGTGTGCGCAGCGTAGATTGGATATCTAAGGTACGCCCACCGCCATGTCCTGATGTGAGGAGCGCTGAGGGTCCGTCTTCGCATGAGTCATCTGTAATGGGAAGTGGCGAGAACGGTGAGGATACACACAAAAAAAAGAGGTAACTGACACATGACCTTGTCAAATTTTAAACATTTCCAGGTAGATTTTGCTGACCAGAGTTGTTCCCCGTGTCAAAGGCCAGCTCCAAGGCGGTGATCCAGCGCTGGCGCTCCACTTCCGAGCTGGCCTTTAGGTGGTAGGTTTGCGCACCGCCGTTGGAAATGACAAAATTGCACGAGTCCTCCACAACAATGTTGGCCGTGGCCAGGTTGATGGTGCCGCGGCAAGTGTGGCCCATCTCTGCCTGAGTCCTGTGGACGAGAAAATTGTGACTTTTATATCACTGTTGTGCAGTATCATGGCGCTAAAAAAATAAAGTCCGCTGCTGAAAACTTTGGATTCAGCTGGACATCACTAATGCATATTTTACACGGTAGCTACACAGTAATAGGGGAAACATGTATTTTATACTTCATACAGAGTTGTTAATCTGACTTCCTGTTTCTTTCGGCACCCCTTATTCCAAAGGTGTCAAATAGGTTTTTATTGACGGCCACATTGCAATTATGGTTGCCCTCTGAGTGCCACTTTTAACAATGTGTAATTTATGAATATACATGTATATATATAATACATGAACAATATAATTTTTTACATAAGATGCATAAAAATTTACATTTTAATTTAAAAACTGGCAGCTCAGTCAGTAAAATTTTTACAGTAAAAGCAGTGTTTTTTGGGGTTTTTTTTTTTTACAGCATATGAAAAAATGGAATGGAATGGAGAAACAAAACCACTGTTTTAGCAGTAAAATTTAAGCAACAGATCTGCCAGGGTTTTTTTTTACCGTAAAATCTTGTTTCAATGTTTACTTTTTTGTTAGTTTTGTAATGTTTTAGTGTCTTACTGTATGTGGGAAAAAAACAGTACCAAAGTTGATTTTACGGAATTTAACTATAAAATCTATTGTCAATTTCACAGTCTACAATTTTATTGATAATTTGTTTTGAAATAATAAGTCAAGCAGATATTTGAATACATTATTTATCTTTAGTTTAACAAAAATATTTTTGCAATATATGGTAATATTGTGAATTTGATATTGGTTTTTAAAAGATATGCAATTGCATGCAGTACATGATTTTTAATGTCAAAAAGGGCAAGGAAAAACTCACCCCAGTGGGATGTCAGTGACAGTGACTATGATGACTATGAGAAACCTTGGAGAGGACCGCAGGGGAGACTGAAAGCAATGGATGTCGAGCGGGTCTAACATATTGATCTGGGGTGGAGGTCCAGAAGTAACCTAAATAGCTTGTCCTGGGATGATTGGAGTCTAGATTTGAGGGTTTTGGAGGTACTGGGGTACCAGGAGTTCATGTATAAATGCTCCTGAATTCCCTTCATTTAAACATTTTGAAACAGCACAAGTCGTGGTAGATGAGTAGTCTACCTGTAATAGGAGAGGAGTCCATTGCTAAGAACAAACCAGCGTCTCTGGTAACCTTTGATATAGTTAGTCCATTTGAAGAGCCAGCCCTTGTATGTGTCCCCTGGGGTGGGAGTGGGGGACTTGGGCTCTGATGACATCACTGCAGCCTGCTGTTTTACCTGGCGAGCTTAGAGCCTGTGGGGGATGTAGGGAATAATGCATGAAATGACTTACAGTAACTACAGTTATGACACATAATTGTACTGCACATTGAGTATTTGACACATGCAAGAAAAGTGGGTGTTTCATACACGTCATGATTTACTAACCGAATGAAGAAATGCATTAAAAATACGGTTTGAGAAACTGTTCGATAGTCCGAAAAGTACGCATAGTGTGTTTATTTTCGTGGAATGTAAAAGTAATAAATAGTCGCGTCAAGTGCTGACAGGAGCAAAACGTCTGTTTAGCTAACGTACTCGCCAACCGCAGTTTCCGGCCGGCAACTCTTAAAAACATTAAAAAGCGAGTCGGTGTCTTAGCGAGCGGTTAAAAATGTTCGCGTCGTGTTATAATGTCGTGTAAATAAATCCCTGAGTTACCTCAAGAACCAGGAAAGCCAATTGAAGGCATGAAATCTCCTTAAAAGTCTCCGGCAGCCACTAAGCTTTTTGCTAGCTAAACAGGAAATGGTCATCTGAGCGGACACGTCGGAGGTGACACCGGTCCAATGAAACGTCGTTAAGTTTTATATTTTGCAACTCCTACAGTTGAAAATTTGTATTTATTTCACCATCCAAATAATTTCGAAAATGAAATTAACCGTTTATCTCACTCAGGGTCATAGTTTATATTTATGGCTTCAAGCGGTGCAGCGGCTTTATTGGTCCGGGGATTCCCGTCGACGGTCCCGACTTTGTTCCGCTGACGTGGTGACTTTGTTATTATAGAAAACAATGTCCTGAACACATGAATGTAAAATCATGCAATGTGAGCTTTATGTCCAAAATATCTGAACTAATGTAAAATACTTGTACAATCAATTAAGTTACTTAGACAAACTTTGATGTAGAAAACAATGTCCTGAACACATGAATGTAAAATCATGCAACGTGAGCTTTATGTCCAAAATATCTGAACTAATGTAAAATACTTGTACAATAAATGAAGTTACTTTGACAAACTTTTGATTGCCAAGGGAAATTGTTAAGAATAAAACAATAATTTAGAGATTAATGTTAATTTCTGGTATTGAAGTATTTTGTAAAATGTTTTACATTTGTCATTGTTCTGATTTAGTAAACAATATGAAACTACTGCATCGACAGTTGCAATACAATGACATGGCTCTGTGTATGAACAAAACCCTTAATATTGTAAACTAGAAAGAAAAAATAAACATCTTTGTATACATTTATTGAATCATTTAATCTACATCAACAAAGCTTGTCGTTATTTGCAGCAATCACGTCACTTTAAGACACGCGAGTGTCACAGACTACTTGACGCTATTACTTAGTAATGGTGTTTGCGTTCATGCTCTTGCCGCTCCCGCTGAGTACGATGTACGGCGTTTTCTGAGACTTCTGCTTCTCCTGCAGCAAAGCCACGGTCCCCAGGGGCGTGTCGCTGCTGCTCATCTTCTTCAGCAGCGCCTCCTCCTCCAGCTTTTTCATTCTCCTCTCCGTCTTCATCTTGCCCGAGCCTTTCCCGTGGAACCTGTGCGACAGCTGCCTGAAGGCTTCTTTGGGCGTCAGCTTGCGGCCAGACTCGTCCACGTACTCGATCTTGACGTCAGGCTTGTAGCCGTCTTTGTCCTTGAAGTCCTGCGTGAAGCCTCTGTATTCTTCCCGCCGGCTGTACTTGTCATCGAAGCCCATCTTGTCCTCGATGCAGTAGTTGTCATTTGGCAGGGCGCCCTTGGTCGCTTTGACACGGGCCACCTTCTGGACTTCCGTTTCTAAGAGTCCCTTGTTCTTGCACAGGTGCAAGGCGGCGGCCAGGCCAGAGTTGACGATCGGCTCTTCATCCAAAATGGTGGCCGATCCCGTGGCGAAGTCAGGGTGTTTTTGCTCCTCGTCCAAGTTGACGGTGCTCCACCCAATGTTGTCATCCATATCGGAGTTGGAGTCCTCGCCGCCTTCTTTTTCTTCCTCTTGCTCAAAGTCCATAATGTCTTCCTGGTCCTCTCTGTTGCCTGACAGGCCGTATGTGGGAATATCACCTAGAGTTCTGCAAAACTCGGAGGTGGCGTTAAAAACAATGTTGCTCTTCTTCTCTGGGTCGTTGTCAGGGTCTTCTTTGGTGAGCTGCTTGAGCCGTTCGGCGATCTTCTCCCCGGAGTCTTGGAGGAGCTGCTTCTGCTTGAGTTTCCTCTGCTTCTCCAATTGTTTCTGCAACTCCTGCTCGATCTCTTCTTCCTCCATGATGGACGGCTCGGGCAGCGTGAAGTCCTCGTCGTCGCTCATCTCCATATTTGCCGTCCTGATGTCATCGGACATCTGCGGTGCTTTTTCGTGCGGCCACCGGTCATCCTTTACTTCTCCACCGTTTTCACCCTCCTTGCAGCCTCGGCCACGTGTCCTGGAGCCAAAATCAGTTTTGCGGCTGTCGTCGAGGAGCAAAAGGTCCGCCGCGGATGTCTTTTCTTTTTTTCGGATCTTCTTCACGCGTCGTTTGGTCTTCTTGAAGCCGACCATCTCCTGAGGGCTGTAGTACTCAGACGCGATGGCGAGAGAGGGCATCTCCAATGTCTGGGCCTGACTTCTGAGCACCTGTCTCATCGCCTGCAGCTCGCGCTCTCGTGCGCCGTCGGCAAAGCCACCCGCGTTTAAGCGGAAGCTCTTTTTCTTTTCGCCGTCAATCTCCTCGTCGTACTTGGACAGCACGGTGCGCGACTTGAAGGTGATCATGTCGTCCACGCTCTCTTCCTCTTCGTAGGGCTTGTAGTCGGGCTTCTTCTTCTTCAACTCCACATTCTTCTCCGCCTTCTCTCTGTCCACCAGCCCCACGTTTTCCAGCACGTCCTCATTCTCTTCCTCCAGGACGCCTTTGTCCTGCAGCGTGAGGATGACGGTCTGGCCCTCGCCAAAAGAGTCCACCATGTGCTGGACTTTAAGGCCCTTCAGATCACGGGCCGTGTAGGTGCTGTTCCTGGCTTGTCCAAACTCCTGCTCCACCAAGCTGCTCACGCCAAACTCCTGATCCATCTCCTCCAGGAGTTTGGCTCTTTTCTCCGCCATCTCTTTTTCTTTCGCCGCCATCCGGCTTTTCTCCACCCAGGCGGCCGTGTTTTCCAGCCAGTCATCCTCGGCCAAGGTTTTGACTTTCCCCAATTTTTTATTGAGGAGGCGCTTCTCCTTCATGGCCGCCAGCTTTTCCTTGAGGTCTTTCTGCTTCTGGATGAGCGAGGGATTGATGGTCTCGGCCACGAGCGGCTCCTCCTTGGTGCCCAGCTCCTTTTTGTTGTCATTCAACTCCAGAGGTTTAAGGCCCAGCTTGAGTCGGAGCTTGTTGGTCTCCTCAATGCTGAGGGATGCATCCCCACTTGCAGACTGATTTTGCGTCTCGGTATTTCCCGTTTCATATCCTGCGTCCATTTTCTCTCTTTTAAGGCGCGGCTCCCCAGTGGTCCTTTCTCTTTTAATGCGGCTCTCACGGCCATTTCTGTCCCTGGACGAAGACCTTTTCCGCTTATCTTTGCCGTCACGATCCCGGTCTGTGTCGCGCTCCTTGCGGCGGTGTTTTTTGTGCTCACGACGGCGCTCCTCGGCCTCCTTGTCACGGCTCTTTTCCTTGTGTTTCTTGGACGACCCCATGCTTATTATCTTCTGTTGGGTGACAAAATAGAGTCAATGAAACACTCCTCGAAGTGGCCGGTGGAGGAAAAACACGGCTAGCTCCGCTTTGCTAACAAACTAGCATGCACGGCGAGCCCAAAAAAAGCTTTACTCACGCAACAGGCGGACACAAAAATAATAATTAGTGTCGAACCCCCTCAAGAAGCAAAACTTTGCAGCTATCTACGAGACGAAGTGCCAATTATGTCATTTTCAATCTGTTTGTGTTTTCACGCTCATAACGGAATGTAGACGACAGAATGGCGGATCTCCTCCTTTTTCCGGCAAGTCGGCTACCTCTTCCGGTTGTCTGACATTGGTGTACTGCCACCTAGAGGTTAACAGAATGACCTCAATTTGGATATTATAACATTAATTGATTGATTGAAACTTTTATTAGTAGATCTCACAGTTCAGTACATATTCCGTACAATTGACCACTAAATGGTAACACCCAAAATAAGTTGTTGGACCTGTTTAAATTTGTATACTCTAGCCTTTAAATAGACCCCCTTTTTAGACCAGTTGATCTGCCGTTTCTTTTCTTTTTCTCCTCTGTCCCACTCTCCCTTGTGGAGGGGCTCCGGTCCGGTGGCCATGGATGTAGTACTGGCTGTCCAGAGTCGGGACCCAGGATGGACCGCTCGCCTGTGTGTCGACTGGGAACATCTCTGCGCTGCTGATCCTCCTCTGCTTGGGATGGTTTCCTGTTGGCTCCACTATGAACGGGAATCCCAGACGTGGATAAGCAATTATTATAGTTTCAAAGTTTAAATCCTTTTCAGATGGAAAAATGTAAAAAGTATTTGGACTATGTCATATATATATATATATATATATATATATATATATATATATATATATATATATATATATATATATATATATATATATATATATATATATATATATATATACACATATACACATATATATATATATATATATATGTGTGTATATATATATATACACATATATATGTATATATATATGCATATATATACATATATACATATATATGCATATATATACACATATATATATACATATATACACATATACATGTATATATATGTATATATATATGCATATATATATATATGTATATATATATGTATATATATATGCATATATATATATGTATATATATATATATATATATATATGTATATATATATATATATATATATATCCATCCATTTTCTACTGCTTATTCCCTTTGGGGTCGTGGGGGGCGCTGGTGCCTATCTCAGCTACAATCTGGCGGAAGGCGGCGTACACCCTGGACAAGTCGCCACCTCATCACAGGGCCAACACAGATAGACAACATTCACACTCACATTCACACACTAGGGCCAATTTAGTGTTGCCAATCAACCTATCCCCAGGTGCATGTCTTTGGCGGTGGGAAAAAGCCGGAGTACCCGGAGGGAACCCACGCAGTCACGGGGAGAACATGCAAACTCCACACAGAAAGATCCCGAGCCCGGGATTGAACCCAGGACTACTCGGGACCTTCGCATTGTGAGGCAGACGCACTAACCCCTCTGCCACCGTGCTGCCCTACATATATATATATATATATATATATATATATATATATATATATACATACTGTGTGTATATGTATATATATATGTATATATATACATATATATATTACTGTGTGTATATATATATATATATATATATATATATATATATATATATATACACAGTATATATATATGTATATATATATATATATATATATATATATATATATATCCATCCATCCATCCATCCATCCATTTTCTAGCGCTTATTCCCTTTTGGGCTCGCGGGGGGCGCTGGCGCCTATCTCAGCCACATATATACATATACATATATATCAGGGGTCACCAACGCGGTGCCCGCGGGCACCAAGCCGCCCGTAAAGACCAGATGAGTCGCCCGCTGGCCTGTTCTAAAAATAGCTCAAATAGCAGCACTTACCAGTGAGCTGCCTCTATTTTTTAAATTGTACTTATTTACTAGCAAGCTGGTCTCACTTTGCTTGACATTTTTAATTCTAAGAGAGAAAAAACTCAAATAGAATTTGAAAATCCAAGAAAATATTTTAAGGACTTGGTCTTCACTTGTTTAATTAAATTAATTTTAGAGACAATTTTAGAGAAAAAATACAACCTTAAAAATGATTTTAGGATTTTTAAACACATCTACCTTTTTACCTTTTAAATTCATTTCCTCTTCTTTCCTGACAATTTAAATCAATGTTCAATTATTATTTTTTTATTGTGAAGAATAATAAATACATTTTTATTTTATTCTTCATTTTAGCTTCCGTTTTTTCGACTAAGAATATTTATCAAATATTTCTTCAAACTTATGATTAAAATTAATAAAAATATATTCTGGCAAATCTAGAAAATCTGTAGGATCAAATTTAAATTTTATTTCAAAGTCTTTTGAATTGATTTTAAAATTTTAGTTCTGGAAAATCTAGAAGAAATAATGATTGGTCTTTGTTAGAAATATAGCTTGGTTCAATTTGATATATATTCTAACAAAGTGCAGATTGGATTTTAACCTATTTAAAACATGTCATCAAAATTCTAAAATTGATCTTAATCAGGAAAAATAACTAATGATGTTCCATAAATTCTTTTTTTAATTTTTGTAAAAAGATTCGAATTAGCTAGATTTTGTCTTCATTTTTTTCGGTTGAATTTTGAATTTTAAAGAGTCAAAATTGAAGATGAACTATGTTTCAAAATTTATTTTTAATTTTTTTCGTTTTCTCCTCTTTTAAACCGTTCAATTAAGTGTTTTTTTTCATCATTTATTCTCTACAAAAAACTTTCCGTAAAAGGGAAAAAAATGTACGACGGAATGACAGACAGAAATAACCATTTATATATACACACATATATATATCCATCCATCCATTTTCTACTGCTTATTCCCTTTCGGGGTCGCGGGGGGCGCTGGCGCCTATCTCAGTTACAATCGGGCGGAAGGCGGAGTACACCCTGGACAAGTCGCCACCTCATCGCAGGGCCAACACAGATAGACAGACAACATTCACATTCACACACTAGGGCCAATTCAGTGTTGCCAATCAACCTATCCCCAGGTGCATGTCTTTGGAAGTGGGAGGAAGCCGGAGTACCCAGAGGGAACCCACGCATTCACGGGGAGAACATGCAAACTCCACAAAGAAAGATCCAGAGCCTGGATTTGAACCCAGGACTGCAGGGCCTTCGTATTGTAAGGCAGACGCACTAACCCCTCTGCCACCGTGAAGCCGTCATATATATATATATATATATATATATATATATATATATATATATATATATATATATATATATATATATATATATATACATACATACATACATACATACATACATACATACATACATACATACATACATACATACATACATACATACATACATACATACATATATATATATATATATACATATATATATATATATATATATATATATATATATATATATATATATATATATATATATATATATATATATATATATATAGTTTACATGCATCTAAAACAATACGGTCCTCTCCAAGGTTTCTCATAGTCATCAGTTAGGGACGGCGTGGCGCAGTGGGAGAGTGGCCGTGCGCAACCCGAGGGTCCCGGGTTCAAATCCCACCTAGTACCAACCTCGTCACGTCCGTTGTGTCCTGAGCAAGACACTTCACCCTTGCTCCTGATGGGTTCTGGTTGGCGCCTTGCATGGCAGCTCCCTCCATCAGTGTGTGGATGTGTGTGTGAATGGGTAAATGTGGAAGTAGTGTCAAAGCGCTTTGAGTACCTTCAAGGTAGAAAAGCGCTATACAAGTACAACCCATTTATTTATTTATTTTATCATCATTGTCACTGTCACCGACCCACTGGGGTGAGTTTTCCTTGCCCTTTTGTGGGCTCAACTGAGGATGTCGTTGTGGTCTGTGTTGTGGCTTGTGCAGCCCTTTGAGACACTGGTGATTTAGGGCTATATAAATAAACATTGATTGATTTAAATATGAGTGTATCAATCAAACAGACATGATTACGGTAAATGTGAGAATTTAGAGTAGGGTACCATCTCGAGTCACACTCCACTTCAGAAGGGGCGGGAGTGCGCGCTCAAGCTTGCTTGTCAACCGCCATTAAAGAAAAAAAAAAATGACGACTTTATTTTCCACTTTGAAGTCTTCACGGTTGTTGGACATGAAAGCAGGAGGATTTACTGCCACCTGCTGGTTGGCGACCATAGCAGAAGGATCCCACTAAAGGTCGACTGCGGCGTGAGGAAGGAAGTTTGCTGAATTTTGTCACGAAACAAATGCTTAGTCGTCTTCGGATGGATTCAGCGAGGCGTCCATGAGACGTTTGTTTAAATAGGGATCAGACAGAAGCAACGGTAATTATTCAGTTAATTTCACTTTAAAGTTTCACCCGCTTCGATGCAAGGAAGCTACGTAGCATTAGCCCGGGCGCCCTGCTTAAATGTGGCTTTTACTATTAAGTCTGCGATCAAACATGTAAAGGAATGTAACGTTAAAAAACACGGCGGGGCTGAGCGGTTGCCATGGCGATTTCCAGACCAACTGGCGCGAACTAAGCTTTGTTGACATCCTCGCGAGCTATCATGCTAAGCTAAGCGGTTTGGCGGCGCTTAAAACCTTTCCAACATTAGCTAGCTATCATCCGAATAGGTGCACTTTTTAGGGGGCTTTGAAGCTCGACGTTAGTAGCTGCTCTGTCGGTTGAGGCCTCGCGTGTGTTGGGTGCCGTTTGTGACGCTGCGTGACGTGTTGCGTGTTCCAACGCCGCCTTGCTAGCAATAGTGTCCATGCTAATTTGGGGAAATATAATTAATGTTAGGCAAGAAGAAACAAGTAAAAGCCATGTAGCAGCTGTGGAGTCGGTGGCAAAGTCTCAACAGGGTTAATCAGTGGTACAAAAAACAACAACAAATGTCAACAATGAAGCTCAACTTGTTCAGCAATGAGTGTGCATTGACCAGTATGTGTTGTTGCATTTCTGCAGACCGAGGTAAGATGGCAACAGGAGGCAGTCCTTTTGACGACGGCATGGACAAACTGCACAACTGGTCGGTCACTAATGCCACCCTGGAGGACAGACTTAACAACATGGTAAAAGAGATTGATTGATTGATGATTGGCACACACAAGAAAGTAGTCATGCGGTGCTTCCTGTTTTCTCTTAGGTAGACATACAATGTAAGCTTTCATTCATCCTCTGTCACTCACAAGACGGGGAAAGTTGCTACATCACAGCCGCCTTTCAACTCTGGCCCCTTTTTCCTCTGCCTGTGTTTATGCATTGATTGATTGAAACTTTTATTAGTAGATAGCACAGTTTAGTACATATTCCGTACAATTGACCACTAAATGGTAACACCCGAATAAGTTTTTCAACTTGTTTAAGTTGGGGTCCACGTTAATCAATTCATGGTACAAACTAGGGACGGATTAATCGGTAACCGAATATATTCAGCCGAATATGGCAAAAAAAGCCACATTCGGCCTTCGGTGGAATGAGTTAAAAACAAGGCCGAATAGTGGCGTGTGACGCAATTTTTTGACGCAGTGACGCAATCAACCAACGTGCGGTGACGTTGGGATATGTTGTGTACCTGTATAAGTGTATGAGGTTACAAGCACACACTCTTTGAGATTTAGTGGGGCGTCTGTTTACATTATTAGCCTGTTGTGTAGGCTACCTGTATAAGTGTAAGAGGCTACAAGCACACACTTAATTGAGATTTACTTGAGCCCACTGTTTACATTATTAGCATATCTACTGTGGCTAAGCAGACATTTGTCACAAGGACAATAATTCATTTGTTGTGGGTTTATCCCCTTTAATGCACTTTATTTTTTTTTGGAATGCATGTTTTGTTTGAAGGCCTAATATAAATGAAAAACTTTGTGCTTTTTTTGAAAAGCAAAGGCTACTGGAATATCAAAAAAAATGTCAATATTCAATAAAAAATTACTTTATTTGAAAAACATGTCTAAATATTTATTCTAGGCTATTTATGCAATATTAAAAAAAATTGTGAAAAACTGCATTCATTATTCGGTATTCGGCCTTCGGCCAAGCGTTTAAATTTTATTCGGCTTCGGCCACACATTTTCATTTCGGTGCATCCTTAGTACAAACATATACTATCAGTATAATACAATCATCACACAAGTTAAAGGCCTACTGAAATTAGATTTTCTTATTTAAACGGGGATAGCAGGTCCATTCTATGTGTCATACTTGATCATTTCGCGATATTGCCATATTTTTGCTGAAGGATTTTGTAGAGAACATCCACGATAAAGTTTGCAACTTTCGGTGCTAAGAGAAAAGCCCTGCCTCTACCGGAAGTCGCAGACGATGACGTCACATGTTGATGGCTCCTCACATATTCACATTGATTTTAATGTTAGCCTCCAACAAAAACAGCTCTTCCGACCGAGAAAACGACAATTTCCCCATTAATTTGAGCGAGGATGAAACATTTGTGTTTGAGGATATTGATAGCGACGGACTAGAAAAAAAAAAAACGCTATTGCATTGAGACCGATTCAGATGTTTTTAGACACATTTACTAGGATAATTCTGGGAAATCCCTTATCTTTCTATTGTGTTGCTAGTGTTTTAGTGAGTTTAACAGTACCTGATAGTCGGAAGTGTACGTCCACAGCCGGGTGTTGACGCGCAGTGTCTCAGGGAAGTCGACGGCAGCTGTATGGGCGGCACAAACTCAGCTGATATCCGGTAAGAAGCGACTTTTTAACCACAATTTTCTCACCGAAACCTGCTGTTTGACATTTGTTTTGGATCCATGTCCGCTCTGATCCATAGTAAAGTTTCACCTCCGTGAATTTTAAACAAGGAATCACCGTGTGTTTGTGTGGCTAATGGCTAAAGCTTCCCAACTCCGTCTTTCTACTTTGAATTCTCCAATATTAATTGAACAAATTGCAAAAGATTCAGCAACACAGATCTCAAAAATACTGTGTAATTATGCCGTTAAAGCAGACGACTTTTAGCTGTGTGTGTGCGCAGCGCTCATATTCCTAACAGCCCGTGACGTCAAGTGTACACGTGTTCATTACGCGACGTTTTCAAGAAAAAACTCCCGGGAAATTTTAAATTGCAGTTTAGTAAACTAAAAAGGCCGTATTGACATGTGTTGCAATGTTAATATTTCATCATTGATAAATAAACTATCAGACTCCGTGGTGGGTAGTAGTGGGTTTCAGTAGGCCTTTAATCATCATAGTATATACATTGAATTATTTACATTATTTGCAATGCGGGGGGTGGGACGAGGAGCTTTGGTTGATATCAGTACTTCAGTCATCAACAATTGCATCAACAGAGAAATGGACATTGAAACAGTGTAGGTCTTACTTAGCAGGATATGTACAGCCATCAGAGAACATAGTGAGTTCAGATAGCATAAGAACAAGTATATACATTAGAAAAACATTTGATTATTTACATTAGGTTATTTACAATCCTGGGAGATGGCATGTGAATGTAGAAGGGTATTAGTAAAGGCTTGAAGTTGCGTGGAGGTGTTGTTTTAGAGCAGTTTTGAAGGAGGATAGAGATGCACTTACTTTTACACCTGTTGGGAGTGCATTCCACATTGATGTGGCATAGAAAGAGAATGAGTTAAGAACTTTGTTAGATCGGAATCTGGGTTTAAAGTGGTTTGTGGAGCTCCCCCTGGTGTTGTGGTTATGACGGTCATTTACGTTAAGGAAGTAGTTTGACATGTACTTCGGTATCAGGGAGGTGTAGCGGATTTTATAGACTACGCTCAGTGCAAGTTGTTTTACTCTGTCTTCCACCCTGAGCCAGCCCACTTAGGAGAAGTGCAATTTGCAATTGTTTTCTCTCACTCAGCTTTGATAAAAAACAATAGTTACACCAGGGGTAGGAAACCTATGCCTCTCGAACCAGATGTGGCTCTTTTGATGATTGCATCTGGCTCTCAAGATAAATCTTAGCTGACATTGCTTAACACGATAAGTAATGACTAATTCTGCTGGTAATCACGGTGTGGCTGGCACAGCCATTCTCCCAACCGCGCCACGCCGTCCCCCAGAAAGTAGCTGTGTTGTGCACCTTGGTTTTCTCAGGTAGACATACACGATAGAGGATGAATGAAACCTGTTACTCACAAGACGGGGAAAGTTGCTACATCACAGGCGTGATAACAGCCAGCTTTCAAACTCTGGCCCCTCTTACTGACTCAGTCTTTGCAATTGTTTTCTGTCATTCAGCCTTGATAAAAAACAATAGTTTTCATTCATCCCGTTACACCAGGAATAGGGAACCTACGGCTCTCGAACCAGATGTGGCTCTTTTGATGACTGAAACTGGCTCTCAGATAAATCTTAGCTGACATTGCTTAACACGATAAGTAATGAAAAATTCCGCTGTTAATTACAGTGTTGCTGGCACGGTCACTCTCCTAACCGCGCCACGCCGTCCCCCAGAAAGTAGTCGTGTTGTGCACCTTAGTTTCTCTTAAACCCTAAAGACAGAGGATGAATGAAACCTGTTACTCACAAGACGGGGAAAGTTGCTACATCACAGCTGTGATAACAGCCGGCTTTCAAACTCTGGCCCCTTTTACTCAACTTGTGTCTGCAATTGTTTTCTGTCAATCAGCCTTCATAAAAAAAACAATTGATTTCATTCATCCCGTTACACCAGGGGTAGGGAACCTATGGCTCTCGAACCAGATGTGGCTCTTTTGTTCATTTGATCTGGCTCTCAGATAAATCTTAGCTGACATTGCTTAACACGATAACTAATGAAAAATTCCGCTGGTAATCACAGTGTTGCTGGCACTGCCGTCCCCCAGAAAGTAGTCGTGTGTGCACCTTGGTTTCTCTTAGACACAAAAGACAGAGGATGATTGAAACCTGTTACTCACAAGACGGGGGGTAAACACAAAAGATAGAGAATGAATGAAACCTGTTACTCACAAGACGGGAAAAGTTGCTACATCACAGCCGTGATAACAGTTGGGTTTCAAACTCTGGCCCCTTTTACTCTGCCTGTGTCTGTGCAATTGTTTTCTTTCACTCAGCCTTGATAAAAAAAACAATAGTTTTCATTCATCCCGTTACACCAGGGGTAGGGAACCTATGGCTCTCGAACCAGATGTGGCTCTTTAGTTGATTGCATCTGGCTCTCAGATAAATCTTAGCTGACATTGCTTAACACGATAACTAATGAAAAATTCCGCTGGTAATCACAGTGTTGCTGGCACTGCCACGCCGTCCCCCAGAAAATAGTCGTGTTGTGCACCCTAGTTTCTCTTAGGTGGTGTTGCGTTTGGACCAGATGTTCATCAGGGGGAATTTTAAGCTGCTGGTCACCCCCAAGTTCTTTCAATGACACATAAGCTGATTTTAAATGAATCCCAGATAGAGTAGGTATTCTGACATTTTATTCCAAAGCTTTGGGAAACCAACCTATGAACAAAACCTTCAAATCGCATTGCCCAAGTTGATCTGACAATACTACGGAAACGCTGTCTTCTTCAATATGCCGGCTTTCAACTCTGACCCCTTTTATTCTGCCTGCGTCTATGCTAGTGTTTTCTCTCACTCGGCCTTGATAAAAAAAACAACAATAGTTTTCATTCATCCCGTAACCAGGGGTAGGAAACCTACGGCTCTCGAGCCGGATGTCGCTCTTTTGATAACTCTCAGATAAATCTTAGTTGACATTGCTTAACACGATAAGTAGTGAATAATTCCGCTGGTAATCAAAGTGTTAAAAATAACATTCCAAATCTAAAACATTCTCATGTATTTTACTCTCTCCACCTGTTCAAGAAGTCCCATTAATGGTAAGAAGTATTTTATTTATTATTGGTTAGCTTCAACATAACAATGTTATTGAAAAGAATATGAGACTTATTATACTCTAAAAATGTTGGTCTTATTTAAAAATGCGCGCATTTTGTTGTCCACCCATCCATCCATTTCTACCGCCTGTCCTTTTTGGGATCGTAGGGGGTGCTGGAGCCTATCTCAGCTGCATTTGGGTGGATTCAGTGTCAAAAAATATTAAGTGGCTCTCACAGACATCCATTTTAAAATATTTGGCCTTTCATGGCTCTCTCAGCCAAAAAAGTTCCAGACCCCTATGTTACACAGCAGTCATAAATAGCCGGCTTTAAATTCTGGCCCCTTGTACACTGCCTGTATGTGTGCAATTGTTTCTGCTACTCATCCTTGATTAAAAAAAAAACAACAAATTGTCTTTAGGTCAACTTGTCTGTGTGAAAGGTGTGATGTAAACAAAGAAGTGTCAACAGGACCGTATGATATTACTAGGGTGCAGGGCTGCAGCTATCAATGATGATAGTAATCGAGTAATCTATCAGTTAGTTTCTCCGATTAATCCAGTAATGGGAGAAAAAACACTTTGTAGTCTCAATGTATAGTTTAGGGAAATAGGCTGAAATAAACAGGTTTTTATGGCTGCCAGCAAATTTTTTTACCTGTTTAGTTACCTTCTTTTCCATGACCTTTTATTTTACCTTCTTTACTGTCCATTTACATTCATTTGCCCTCTGTATATATTATTTTACCTTGTTTTCCTTCTATTTAGCTTCTTTTACCTGAAATCTACTTTTTACCTGTCATTTACCTGATTTTACCTGTATTTTACTTTCATTTACCTTGCCTGTCATTTACCTTAGTTCAGTGGTTCTCAAATGGGGGTACTTGAAGGTATGCCAAGGGGTACGTGAGATTTTTTTTAAATATTCTAAAAATAGCAACAATTCAAAAATCCTTTATAAACATATTTATTGAATAATACTTCAACAAAATGTGAATGTAAGTTCATAAACTGTGAAAGAAATGCAACAATGCAATATTGACGGCTAGATTTTTTTGTGGACATGTTCCATAAATATTGATGTTAAAGATTTATTTTCTTGTGAAAAAATGTTTAGAATTAAGTTCATGAATCCAGATGGATCTCTATCACAATCCCCAAAGAGGGCACTTTAAGTTGATGATTACTTCTATGTGTAAAAATCTTTATTTATAATTGAATCACTTGTTTATTTTTCAACAAGTTTTTAGTTATTTTTTTATCTTTTTTTCCTAATAGTTCAAGAAAGACCACTACAAATGAGCAATATTTTGCACTGTTGTACAATTTAATAAATTAGAAACTGATGACATAGTGCTGTATTTTACTTCTTTATCTCTTTTTTTCAACCAAAAATGCTTTGCTCTGATTAGGGGGTACTTGAATTAAAAAAATGTTCACAGGGGGTACATCACTGAAAAAAGGTTGAGAACCACTGCCTTAGTTTACCCGTCATTTACATTCATTTACCTTACCTGTCATTTAAGTTATTTCACCTTCAATTGAACTTTTACTTAGTTTTACCTTCTATTTAGTTTTGCCTTCTTTTATGCGGTGCATATGTTTTTAATAGTTACATTTGTTAAACTATTAATAAAAGCCACATGATACAAATCACAGCTTTTTTCTAATCAAATTTAACAATTTAATTGATTAATAATTACTGTAGTGCAATCAGTGACCTCAATCTTGCTACAGAGTTTTCTAGATATTCTAACCTTAATTGAAGTAAATAACTAAGGAGCTTGCTCGGTAGCTAACTACATGTTGGTCCGTGTTTGTTCAGGCGTGGGGTGCACAGCAGAAGAAGGCAAACCGCTCCTCGGAGAAAAACAAAAAGAAGCTGCCGGCCGCTGTGGTGGAAAGCCGCCTGACCAATGACATCTCGCCTGACTCCACCCCTTGGAGCGGACGCAGGAGACCCCTCCAAGTCAAGTACGCCACCCAGTGGTCCGTGCCGGACCAGGCGGAACTGGACAAGATCCATCAAAGGATCAATTTCTCAGATTTGGATGAGGTGAAAAGAACTTCATGATGTCCTCAGTGCTTGCTTGGTAACTTTTATTATAAGTGAGATGGGTTTCTTTCTTTTTAGAGCATCGGGAGCGACTCCCAGGGCCGCGTCACCGCCGCCAACAACCAGCGGCAATTGGCGGCCGAGAACAGGAAGCCTCACAACTTCCTGCCGCTGCACGTCAACACTAACAAGAGCAAGGAGCTGCTCCCACCCATGTCCTCTTCCAACCCGCCCACTCCTGGCGCCCCCAGAGAGACTGAGCGACAGAGCCCAGCACCAAGGGATGCGACAACCCCCGCCGCTCCTGCCAAGGCAACACCAGCAAGGCTCATGCGCGGCAGCGCCGAGAGAGGTCTGCTGGGGCGCGCTGACCACAAGAGACGAGAGACTGACGTTGACAGGAGCCAGGTAAAGTTTCGGTTTGTCCCACACACACTCGGTCAATATTAGTGAGCTGCTTCTTTGAGGTTGTAAAGTACTTTTTGAATCTTGCAATAACGTGTTTGAAGACAACCCCGTCAGTCCACATTAGGAACAATCAAAGCCTTGCAGCCAAACTGGTTTTGTATGTCGTTTATCTGAGGAAGTTGTTCCTGTTCACATAGTTTGCCAAAGAGGGAAGACTCAGTAAATCCCCATTATTTTGTATTTACAAGGCAGGTTTTTGATTGATACTTTTATTAGTAGATTGCACAGTACAGTACATATTCCGTACAATTGACCACTAAATGGTAACACCCGAATAAGTTTTTCAACTTGTTTAAGTCGGGGTCCACGTTAATCAATTCATGGTAAGGTGCCAGCAATGTTTTGACACAGGGTTTACCAAAAAATGGGGACACATAAGTTTTAGCCTTTGGGGCTATGCACATTTCAAAGTACAATAAAGGCATGTGCAGAGTTGAGTGCCACCCTGCCACACAACTCTGGGTTCACTGAAATGGACCAGTAGGCGAAGGTGAATTATATCTATGTAGCACTTTTCTCTAGTGACTCAAAGCGCTTTACATAGCGAAACTTAATATCTAAGCTACATTTTTCAAACCAGTGTGGGTGGCAATGGGAGCAGGCGGGTAAAGTGTCTTGCCCAAGGACACAACGGCAGTGACTAGGTTGACAGAAGCGGGGATCGAACCTGGAACCCTCAAGTTGCTGGCACGGCCGCTCAACCAACCGAGCTATACCGAGCTATACCGCCAGTATGAGATATTCTCCGAAATAACAAACAATTGAATATATTTTGGGCAATGAATCATGTCTACTATGTTACGTCATTGCTTCTCAATTATTCTGTTACGTCCCACTCGAGGAAGAAGAAAACATTTTCTACCCAATCTACTTTTGCTCCAACTATAAAAAGTATAATGTCTATAAAGTTGTTACACCTCTGCATAACATGTTATCCTTATTAACATTAAAGAAAACCGAAAATAAATTACAAGAAGGAATAACTTTATTAACATTGTTTTATGGTCCTCATCAACCAATCAGTCAAAGTTAATTTATATAGCAATTAATAACCGGTGCCTCCCAGGCCTCCACAAACTAAAATTACATCAATCATGATAATGCGAGAGTCCTGTCCATTTAGGGCAAATGGGGGGCTGGGGGGGTGTCACAGGAGGTCTCCATTATAGGTTTTAGAACTTAGTTTTAGAACAGCTAGCATTTCCTCCAGACTAGTCTCTTTCCAGGGATTATCCATGGCCATCTGGTAACCTCTCCTTTCAGGAGAGCGTGGCAAAAAAAGAGAGGGAAGCTGCTTGCAAGTCAACTGGTCTAAAAATTGAGGCTTTTTAAAAGCTAAAGTCTATAGATGAGTTTTAAGGTGGGACTTAGATGCTTCTACTGAGGTAGCATCTAACTGTTGAGGGTAGGGCATTCCACAGTACTGGAGCCCGAATATAAAAACACTCTAGAGCCTGCAAACTTTTTTTGAGCTCTGTGAATAACTAAAAGGTTTCTGGAAGAAACGTAAGGTACAATACAATCGTCAAGATAAGATGTTGCCAAACCGTTGGATATTTTGTACATAGTAACAAAAAGGAAAAAAAAAATACTTAAAAGAAATAAAATAATAATACATTTTTAAATTGATGTAATACATTTTTAAATTGATCAGCAACATTAACTCGGAAGCACACTTTATAAGACACTTTAATCTTTTAAGATTAATGGGTACAATCAGCATGTTTTGTAGCGCACAGCTTTTTGAAGCAGAGTTTGAAGCATGACACTGATAAAACATGTTCTCAGTGCCAACCCTGGTGTTGCATTACACCCCGCTATTTGAGAAGAACTGCCTTACGTTTGTGTTTTTGTGTGCTTATGCTTGCAGCCCCGCAGATAAACAAAATGGTGGAAGACTGACAAGTGTTCACCTGGTTTCTTTCATTACGCTGTTACAGATAGCTCAAAAGAATATGGGCGGGTATTCATCTACCTTTCAGGAAATATCCGTAATGGAGCAAGTCATTACATTTTGGGGGCCGATTAGGATTATTTCTACTACGTCGCCTTACGTTTACGTTACGAGCTTCAACTTGTGAGTGTATGCTTGCTTCCTAAGTCTGACCTTTTCTCACAAAGACATTTGCTCAACAGGCAGGAGGCTTCACTCAGTTACACTCAGTCCGCTATAGAAAGCGCAAAATGTTTTGGCCTTTTGGGGCTGATTTGTATCACCGTCTGGATTCAGGAATTTTTTATTATTAAAACTGTAAGCATTAGGGCTGTGAATCTTTGGGCAGCAGATGACTTGGTTCGATTCTTGGTGTAACTGTTTCTTTTTAAATCGATAATACTTTTTTTGTAATATTGGATGCCAGGTTTATGATTAACTACATTCCTCCATAAAATAGAAACATTCAAAATAAAAAATAATTTATATATCACTTAAAAGAAAACTGTTTTAAAAAAAAATAAATCTACCATCACATTTAATAAAGTCTAATACAAAAAAAGGCAAAATAAGTATCCAATACTTCTTTTTTCTAAAGTAAATCTGTACAGCAAATATGTACAGCAGATTTGCTGTACATATTTGCCTAAGTGGCTGGACAGGATGAATGAAAAAATAAAATGTTTTGCTTTTTTTGAATCGTTACAAATAACAATAGTGATTAATTCAAAAATCTATTTTTTTGACACCCCAAGTAAGCATGTCACTTTTATAGAATACCTTCATTCCTTTGTGGTGGAGAAAAATAGTGTGTCCATCAACAAATGCTACCCATCGTTCATACACCGTATCAAATCTTATGGAATCGTTCTTTGTTTAAAAGTTTGTGTTGGGCAGCTTGATTTCGGTTGGTAGAGCGGCCGTACCAGCCACTTGAGGGGTTCCAGGTTTCATCCCCGCTTTCACCATCCTATAGTCGATGCCGTAGTGTCTTTGGGCAAGACACTTCAAGCATCCGCTCCTAGTGCCAGCCACACTGGTTTGAACTTAAATATGTAGATAATGAGTTTCACAATGTAAAGCGCTTGGAGTCTCTAGAGAAAAGCGCTATATAAATGTAACTCACTTCTCTTCACACTCTAGAATATATTGTTTTTTAAGCGTATCGTAACCAATGTATCCAGATGCGTATCTAATCATCCATCAACAAAGAGATGTACAACTATATATGCGGTGCATTCATGCGCAGACTGCAATAATATACTTGAGAATCACGTCATTCAATAAGTAGGATGAAAGTGAGGCAGAGTGGTGCGGCTCAATCTAGGCCAGTTTATAAATATGCCTCCCTTAGTTGCCCAGCGAGAATTGTGCACAGTCCCAGTTTCTGTCCTCGCTGTAGCCCAGTTTTATCAGCTGTCATCACTTTTTACATTGCTTGTGATTCCTTTTTTTTTGAACGCCCGCCGGTTTAGACTGCACAGTTGGTGACCAAACTGGTGCAGGTACGAGAGTACATCAGCAAGGCTTGCTCCATGCGCGATGACCTGGTGGAGAAGAACGATGTGCCAGCCAACGTGGAGCGCCTCTCTCATCTCATCGAGCACCTCAAGGAGCAGGAGAAGTCCTACTTGCGCTTCTTGCAGAAAATACTGGCAAGTTTTTAGTCTTTGTCTTGTTCTGCTGGTGTTCACTAAAAGAGACTTCATAAGTGCAAGATTGTAAACCTGTCCTACCATGTGTATTATTAATGCCAACATGTCCATCGTTGTCTTGCATCATTGGTTGTCCTCTCTGTTGATGTGGTAGGCTCGGGAAAATGAGGACGAGGACCTTAGGACCCAGGACTCTGCAGTGGGTTCTGGTTCTTTGGTAGAGAGCACATCCCTGAACGCTGATGTCAGGTCTTCAGATGCCTCAAGTGCACCGGTATGCTTAGCTATACAGTACAATGACATATATATATATATATATATATATATATATATATATATATATATTTTTTTTTAATCTTACAGTCCTTGGTAAGCCCGGGAAAATATGAGTTAAATGATGAATTCAAATGAACTACATTTTGCCACCATCGATAAATTGCTATCTTTCTTTCGTCTCTCTCTTCCAAAGAGGGTTCTCTCTGTATCATTATAGCAGAAATAAATGAACACAGTTAACTCTCTTGTCAGTCATACGCTACCTATGTCACTGTAGGCGGGGCTGCTCGCTTACCCACACAGGATGCAATGACAGAGCCCCGCTAGTCGCTAGTGAGAACTTAGTACCATAAAGTAAGAATTAGGAGCCAAATAGGAATATTTTGTTTTCAAACCGAATTAGTAAATAAGTCCTTTAACACGAACAAGCGAATCGGTATGCCCAAAGTGTTGGAAAGTGATAGCAACAAAAAGACAACAAAACAAACCATTTAAGTCAGTTTTTGTAACCAGGGAAAACTGCACTGGAAAATGTTTCTAACAAATTGCATCCATTTCATTTGTATTGTTTTACATAGAATAATTAAAGGCTCTGGAGCTTCAATGGTAACAATGAGTAAAAGGTTAATTGCAATATTAATATTTTATATTATGATTACATTAGTGCTTAATTTGGTGTCTAAATAATTGCTTACAATATTATCATATATCGACAAGGACATGTTGGACAATATGGTCCAGCAAAATGTGTTACTGGGCCAGGCCTGGTCCTTGGATTGCTTGTCTTGCATTAAAATGTGTGTTTTCTCGATAGGGCGGCTGGCCTGAAGCATCAATGCGGGACCAGAAAGAAGAGCTTGAGAACTTTCGCAAGCAGCACGAGCTTCTGAAGAAGATGCTAGAGCAGCAGGAGCAGCTCAGGGCCCTGCAGGGTCGACAGGAGGCACTGCTGGCCATGCAACATAGTGCAGAGCGTGCACTCGCCGTGATTGAGGACGCAGCAGGTGCACATTATTTGCAGTTGGTTTACATTTGATTGAAGTGCAACTCGCGATGTTCAGATTTTCCACATTAATTTGCGTTCATTTTCGTTTACACATAATGCCTTATGTTTGTGTTTTATGCGGCTCCCCAACAACACACCAGTTGTCACAGAAACCACCGGCAGTGTGTCAGGCCTGAGCATCACCTCAGAGCTCAACGATGAGTTGAACGATTTGATCCAACGTTTCCACAACCAACTGAGGGACTCCCAGGTGTGCCAAAATGTTTGTTTTATTGTGTGCTCGCATTTTACGTTTTATCCTTTGTTCCATAGACCAAGTCGGTGCCCGACAACCGCCGCCAGGCAGAGAGCCTCTCACTCTCCAGAGAAGTGAGCTGGTCCAGGACTCCTCGGGGGTTTGGTCCACCTGAACACAGGCCCGTCCTTCACTCTGCCTCAGGGCCTCACTCTGGCCTGGACACGGGAGCGACTGCTGCCAGTGTCAAACTCACTCACCTTCAAGAACTCCAGGAAAAGAAGGAAACTATGGACAAGATCCTGCAGGAGCTACACTCCCTCCGAGACCAAACTCTAAACAACAGCTACAGTAAGGACGTTTTTATCGTATTTATTGTCAACCTTTGAGCAACACTCCTTAAACAACAGGTGGTGTATTTGGAGGTGGCGGCTTCTCGACACAGTGCAGTTTGAGTACTGGAGGATCATCAGATTGTCCATCTGCTGTTTGCTCTAATGGAGCCACAGCTGCTGCTTCCTTTCATCCATCGCACGCACGACACGACGATAGTTCCAACCCTGCAGACAAACTCAGGCAAATGCAAGAAAAAAACAACCTTTTTAAAGAGTGATTTGATATAAAGACTCCAGATAATTTGATCATTTTTCTTTGATTCTGTGCACCAACAGGGAGCTGAAGGAGGTCCACAAACGTTTTAACGAGCTACGGGAATTGGTACAGTACTTTGAGCAGACCTCTGATATGATGGTGGACGCGGTTAATGAAAATGTGAAAGAGGAAGAGGAGGAAGACGAGGAGGGGGAGGAAACGGAGGAAGGCTCCATAGAGGCCATGTTTGACTGTGACCAAGAGAATCGGCAACCGCCGACTAACATCAGGTAAGGCTTTTATCAAAAAGCATATTCATCCCCCAATAGGTTATGTAGTTCCCTTGCTTTTACATTATCAGTGGCGCATTGCGGTCAGGTTATACAAAGAGTGGTGTGGAATTTCAGATGTAACCGTGCCGTCTGTTCACATGCTTAGAAACCCACAGCGCAGCGGAAACTGGAGCGACTTGAATGGCCACGGCAACCACTGCGCCGTCTCAAGTAACGCCATCAACAACCGCAACAGCCGACTCAACACAGAGTGTGAGATCAACAACCGGTCAGCGGCCAACCTCCGCAGCTTCAATATCCCCTCAGCCATTGGTATGTCACGTGACACATAAGACAAACAAAAAACCCAATATTTGATAAAGACATTTCTAAACTATTTTGTAAATAAATTTGATCGGTTTGGCTTTTCACCCTCCTGTAGAGTGCCAGTACAACACGGACTCCGCATACAACTGGATGAAGGATGAAGATGGTCTCAATAACGACGAGAGCGCACATGCTGAGGGTCCAGATGAAGAGGCGTCGGGGTCGCAATCGAGCAGCAGCCTCGTTTTTGGTGCCTCCCTCACTCATGAGGTCCACCAGTACAAAGTCAAGCAGCAGCGTAAGCTTCAGGAGCTTGTTGCCATGGTTCAGGTGGGAATAACATGCATATTTTTATGTATACGTTAAGTGTGTATTGGGGCGTTGTAGGAGCTTGGAACAGCATTCATTTCTTTAACATGCACAATTTATTTGAATAATTTGTCGTGCGGCGCCATCATTTCGATGTCCAAAAAATTACAGACCTGTTAATCAGATAGCTGATAAGGTTTGATGTGTTGAGACGCCTGATTTTTTTTTTCTCTCCTCGCAAACTTTTTTTCAGGAAATTTGGTGCACAAGGCAAACTGAATGTCCTGCTGATAAAACAGCCAATAAGTCCCACACGATCTATACCAAGTTGGTTTAAATAAGCTCAGAGAAATTTACGACTGGCCGTTTACAGCACGGAATTGAAGAAAAGAAGCGCGTGATTTCCTCAAAGCCCAGTACTTGGAGCGTATTTTTCTCATTGCAGCTATTTTTTTAATGTCCGTGGATTTTATTAAAATAAAATTTGTCAATTTTCATGCACAAATCAAATTCTTAGATTTTGTTTTCATACAGTATTTTACTCTTATCCAACAGAACTTCTGCGGTTATTTCATCCATTGTATTGACTACATTAACAATGGCTGCATTTTCTTACTTGCTGTGGTGCAATACTGCCATGTATTTTGATGCTTACATTGCATTGAGCAGGAAGTCACTGTGCCCGCTTGAAGGTAATTAACAGCTAAAGAAGTAATTTACAAAAGGTAAACATGTTAAGCTCTAAGCTATTAGGAGCTAGAATCTACACAACAGCTAAGCACACAATTGCAAACAAGCTGGACATACATAGTAAGTGTTCTTAATTGAACAATATTGCAGTCTAAAACACATTTGTCATTATAAATAAAAATCAAATAACTATACAGGCTTCCCAGGAAATATAGCGTTTCAATCATTACAGTCGCATCACATTGCGCATTAAAATATTTTTAAAGCATATTCTACAATTTTTTTTGGACCTAAATTATATACAAATTTTCAAGCATAATTATGACGATATAAATCAATATCAATACTACTTTAGTATTGGCCACTGGAGTAGACCAAATCAATCAGAGCGTGCTGTTCAGTATTGTGGCCACTGATTGGCTCAGCCTTAGAAAGTACTACTATTTTGCATTATAAGTTAGGTTAAGGTGATTAAACAGGGTTATTTCATGTCTGGAGGGCTCTCATAATGTTGAAAAACATAAGTAAAAGATTGTAAACAGGTTTCGTAGCTCTAGTTACCCAAAATTTTATTTTTATAAATTCATTACCGATTACTACTTCACTGAAATTAATTTACTGTATCACGGTCATGAAATCAATTAACCACAATAAACGAGGCACGACAGTAGTTGCATATATTACAAACATTTCCGCATCATCCAGTTTACAGTCAAGCGCTTAGCTTTATTTATTGTTGTGGCTTGTAGGTGTCGCCAAATAACAATTACCACTCCACTTTGTCTTAATTAAAGACATTGTAAGTCCATTCCAGAGAGTTAATAATAAATTGTGGTTTGTGTCTTTCCTACCTACCAATTTCACTTGATCATTCCACGCTACAAATCCAAATTATATATGACTTGTGTTGATATCATATTGGATTAATATCATTGTTTCGAAATTTAAAAAGTTATATCGGGATACCCCTACAACTGACCCATTTAAATTTTATATCGACCAAAGCGGTCAGCCATGCTTACTCAAGCGACACTTTTTTGTAATAACACCGGGTTGTCAACATGACAACTAACTTAAACCTGGTTTTAAGAACCCTTTAAATAATCTAGTTTCATTGACAACCTGGTCCGGTGAAGATAAGGTCATTTAAAAAAAAAAAAAAAAAAGATGAATAAATAAAATACAATTTCTTGAATAAAAAAGAAAGTAAAATGTTAGTGGAGCAGCAGAACACACAATCAAGTGTGCTTCACAGACTGTATCCCTTGCACACTGTATTGTTCTGTATTGTAGGAACCAGAATATTAGTAACAGAAAGAAACAACCCCTTTTGTGTGAATGGGGGAGGGAGGTTTTTTGGGTTTATGCACTAATTGTAAGTGTATCTTGTGTTTTTTTATGTTTAATAATTAAAGAAAACATAAACAACAAAAACACTAAAATGTGTTGTAAAGTATTTCCTTTTGCCCTGTGTACAGAGTGATGACACGGACACAACAACAGCTAATGAAGAGGAAACTTTACACCAGCAGCAAAATAACACAAGAGTTTGTGTTCGAGGCTCGCAGGCAGCTGCATCGACACAGCATCCCAGGGAATCGGACGCCGTTCTCTACAGCAAGGCCAGGTACATAAGCCAAAGTCCACCGGAGGATGTGTAGAGATGCATATTTTTACTGTGTCATCCTGATGTGACCGAACAGGGAGAAGATATACAAAGAGAAGCTTCGTATGCAGAAGCAGGCACTCAAACAGGTACACGAAGAGAGTCGGATGCTTTGCGAAATTCAAGCCAAGATCCAGGACCTCCAGCTGACTTGCCCTGACTTGCAGGTATCCTCGCAACATGTCGGCAACTACATTGCTGTCCACTGTACTTTCTAAATGTTATCTGCTTTAGTCCTCATTGTCCAGCCAAGTGGGTGACCAATGTTGGCCATGGAAGATCCCGGCTGTGGCTTCAACCCCGGTCGTCGTGCAGCCTACCTCCTCTGCGCCTAAACCCAGTCCGCCGGGACTCAAGCCCACCGCTCCAGAAGCTGCGGCTACTTCAGTCACCGACAACGAGGTGACACACACAAACACATGAAAAAAAAAAAAATTGTGTCTTTTAATTAAAAATAAATCAACCTTATCTGCTTTTGCGTTTGCCAGCAGCTGTGGTCGGAGATGCGTCGTCACCAGATCTTGCGGGAAGAACTGCGGCAGCGCCGTAAGCACCTGGAGTCCTTAATGGCTGAACATCAGAGACGCAGCGGCATCGCTTACTCCCCCTGTAGGACTAACGAGCAAGCGGGTTCCTCCTCCGAGATTGTCTGTAGTCGGGATGAAAGGTTTGATGCAGTTTTGTAAAATGCAATGTTTATTATAATTCGCAATGTTTCCTTGCTATTTTGAGGGCCTTAAAGGGGAACTCTTTCACAATCCCTATGTAAGACAAGAACACATATTTATTTTTAAAATGCATTTTAATTTTTATTACACGGCTGCAGGTACAATGTGGCGATCAATGCAGTTAATGGGAGTCATCTATTGCGCCCACAAACCTCCAATTGTCCTTTTTGGGGTGGCGGGGGCAGCTGGAGCTTATCCCAGATGCATTCGGGCGAGAGGCGTGGTACACATTGGACAAGTCGCCACCTCATCGCAGAGCCAACACAGATAGACAAACATTCATAAATTCCTCTCAAAACGTGGATATAAACCACGTTTTAGCGACATTGTTTTTAGTGTAATCCTAATGGTAAATGGTAAATGGGTTGTACTTGTATAGCGCTTTTCTACCCCTTTTTAAGGAGCCCAAAGCGCGTTGACGATATTTCCACATTCGCCCATTCAAACACTGACAGCAGGAGCTGCCATGCAAGGCGCTAAGCTAACGCTAAGTGACTATTTTCAGCGGCGCATTGATTACAGAGCTAACTAGCTTATGCAGCTATTGACATACTGAGCCGGAGAGTTGCTGAATTTCCTCTGAGTTTTCCTCGCTTAATCGGAATTACCTCTCACTTGTGCAGTAAAAGGTTTTTGACACAAACTGAGAAGTTGGTCAACTTTGCGAGAAAGATGCTTGTTTGCGGCCACTTTTTAATTTTTACCTGCATGAGGATTAAAACTAATTCATCATCTATATGAAAATCCCATCAGTCGGCCTCCCAGTGAGCAGACATTGTACTGCACGGATTGTTTTATTACGTTTGGAGTTTGTATTTCTTGTTTGTTTTATTACGTTTGGAGTTTGTATTTCTTGTTTAGCACTTAACAATAGTGTTACTTGCTGGATCTGCTTATTACTCAGCTTCTAAATCTTGTAGCTCATCCTCCTTATATTCAGGGTCAAAAATATAAGTTTCTGGATCCTAAGTTGTCCCAAAATAGTTGTTGTCTCATGAAATCTGCATGATTAGTTGTTGTTGTAGGAAAATGGCAAATGTGAAATTAATGCGCCGCCGTATGCTTAAAATGACCAAAATTTGTAAATATTAACATTACGAGTGTGCTTGTTTCGTCACATACGTATATACTTGCTGTGTGTGTGTGTGTGTGTGTGTGTGTGTGTTGTAGTCAGGCGACATGGGTCTTGCTAAGTAAGCAACAGCAAAGAGGCTGTTTTTGCAGCGTTACACACTACAGAAGACCATGCAATCTGCTGTATGTACATGGATGCTCTTAAAGGTAGACTTTAAACATGCAGAATTTCCTTTACATTAGTGAAAACAAATCCTAAGATGACATAAATAAAACACAGAATTTTAGGAACATATAAACATTTATTTCTTTACTTCCCGGACAACCTCTTTGATTGGCATCTTTTACAACCAAACAAAACACAACAAACATGGTAAAACATGAACCCAAAGGATAAAAACACATACAAAGGAAATTTGTTGTGATAACTAATTCGGCTTGCGGTGGCTGCTCTGTAAACAAACCGCGCCCACTCTGTTGTGCTTGGTCTGCCTGCTGTGACATAATATCTGATTATCATAATACCACGTATCCCTCTCAAACGTGCAGATAATTAGGAGTTATGATATTTTGAAAACTCAGTCAGGGTAAACTTTATTGTCCCGTTAAGGAAATTATTTGTTTTGGGCATTGTTACATTATTGCTGCATAAGACATACACTGTAATCACATTAAAACAATCATCTACTGCACATCCTACAGTTTCGATGTTAAGGTTTAAATTTTTTTTTTAAATAAAACAAACGTGCAGGACCAAATTTTTAAACACGCATTGTACTCATGATTTTATTCCATGATATTGTCAGCATAATTTCGTCATTTGTATAACTCAGTTCACAAAATTTAAACCGACAAATATTCAGTTACATAAATTGTGTCAAAAAAGCATTAGTATTATTGGATCAAATTAACATCTCTATACTTATTTCCATATTTACCATGGCATTTATTTGCTGTGAATCCTGCCATCAACTGGTGTAAACCCTGACTTGCGTGGGGACGCGTGAATTCATACAACACTGCTTGTAGCTTTTAATGTTTTTAAGTTATTGTACGTTAAGAGTCGTGGACAATCTAGCTGCTAAAATGCTCTCTCCTAACTACTTTTTGGTGTTAGGACAATGGCCACATGGGGTTCCACTCCCTGCAACATGGAAGTGGATGAGGACGATGACTATCACTCCGAGCAAACAGGAGAGAAAGACGGCAGCTCTGAGAGCGGCTCGGACAGCAGCTGCGATGACATCGTGCATATGTTCTCTCCTGGCAGTATTCAGACAGCCTACACCAAGAGAAAGAATCAAGAATGGTCAGTTATTTGGAGTGGCCGTTATTTGTTTTAGTCTCATCATAATTTCTGTGTCATCAGTAACTCGCAGCCCCCGGCAGCCACTGGCCAGCATCCATCCCCTCATGTAAAGACCAAGACTAAACCACAGCAGCCGCCAAGAAGTTCCAGCCAGTCTGCAAGCCAGCCTGCAAGTTCAAGGCGTCAAGAGAACCTGTGCTGGGCCTCTGATCTCTCTGTCGCTGAGGGCTCCACACACTGGCAGGAGCAGATCAACCAGCTCCAGAGACAACTAGACTACAGCACCATGTGTCAAACACTCATGCAGGACCAGCAGGTTGTTTTGCAGATTGGTTGTAGGTACGGACCAAAAATGAATGAAAACTAAATATGAGTCCTCTGACCTTCTATTTCTAGATGATGTCTTGCATGATGCAAAGCCTGATTAGGGGTCCGCAGAGCATGGCATCCAACAGCCTGTCGTCACCGCAGGCCCACCTGGTCATGCACCAGCTTAACCAGTGTTACACCCAATTAGCTTGGCAGCAAAACAATGTACAAAGGTAAAACATGTTTTAAGAAACATTTGTAAATTCGAACCTGTATCTCTGTTTAATCTCCCATGCCTTTGATCCAGACTGAAACAGGTGCTGAATGAGCTCATGCAGCAGCAGCAGCAGCAGCAGCAGCAGCAGCAGCAGATGGAGCCTCAACAAACTTCGTCCTCTTCAACCCCAGGTTAGAAGGCACAGTTTTTTTTTCCACTTAATTATGCTTTTACCGCCACAACACTAGCCGCTAAGGTAGGAGGTATAACAGCAGAACAGACCTGGACAAATTAAGGCCCGGGGGCCACATTTCAATCTGGCCCGCCGGAAATTCCCAAATAATTTTTTTAGATCTTTAAGATGGAAATTGTAGCTGCCATTATGATGTGCAGTGATGTTTTCAAATGACTGTAAGTCTTGAACTATACAAAGTATTTCAATGGTTGGAATCTGTGCTTTTGCATGATAAATTAGTTACTATGGTAATTAATTAGTTACTATGGTAATATAAGTCACAGCAGCTCAGACGAGGCACCAAGCAGTGGGGGTGGGGAGCGTTTCCACAGAGTGTCAGTCTGAAATGTGGGTGTCAGGGACAGACGTGGAAGGAGATTTTCACAACAAAGTTCTAAAGCAGGGGTCGGGAACCCGCGGCTCCAGAGCCGCATGCGGCTATTTGGCCACTCTGATGTGGCTCAGCTGCACAATCGCCAACCCCCCCAATTGTTACAGGGGGATTCCGGTTCTCGGAGCCTCTTCCGGACATCACCCGAGGTCAACATTCTTCGATTTTCACTCGAACAACAATATTGAGGGCGTGCCATGATGGCTTTACTTTTAGCGCCCTCTACATTTTGACGCATTTCATAAAATAAAGAAGACAATGGGAGCTGCAACCATTCTCACGAAGAACCGCTGGTGGTCACCCATATAACAGTAATAAGGGCGTGCCATGAAGCCATTGTCTTTAACGCCTTCTACAACATGTATAGACACCTTGCCAGTCCAGTAACATGTTGTATGTGGCTTCCGCAGGTACACGTACACGACTGCAAGGCATACTAAGTGACACAAAGTACAGTGAAGGTTGTGATATAAATAACTTTAACACTCTTAGTAATATGCACCACACTGTGAAGCCACACCAAACAAGAATGACAAACACATTTCGGGAGAACATCCTCACAGTAACACAACATAAACGCAACACAACAAATAGCCAGAATCCTTTGCATCCATGACTCTTCCTGACTATATTATACACCCCCGCCCACCTTAACCGACGCACGGAGGGGGGAGGGGGGGGGTTTGGTGCTAGCGGGGTGTATGCCAGTTTATCCGTGACACATTTTAAAAATACAATAAAAAAAACAACTTAAAACCACCCAGCAAAAAATGAATACAAGACTACAAAAGCATAATGTAACAAGCAAAAGTTTGAAATGTTGATGCTGACAATAACACGAACAATAATAATGTCACCTTTTACCACAAAGCGGAGGGTTATGCTGTTTTTTTAAAAGTATAAAAATGTCTTGAGTACATTGGATAGGTCTTGTAACTTCTGCCAGCAAGTTACGTAATCCATGCTAAGGATTTTTGTCAACTGTCGGTTAGCAAAAAAACTCAAAGTTTTGGCTGTATTTTTCTCATCTTCAATGTTGTTGGAAATGGGGTAAGAAACAAGTGGTTACGTTTTGGGGATAGTTTTGATGATTTATACTATGTTACCTTACTTTCTGTTACTAGTTTCAACTTCTGTATGTACGCTAGCGGTCTCGCCTCCACCGACAGATGGTTTATGACTGACAGGACTCTTCTCTCCAATTCTTTCATTGCGCTATGGATTCCTCAAAAGGCTATGGGTGGATTTTCATCTAATTTTTCAGGGAATGTCAGAAATGTACTAAGGCACACAGTGTTTATTTTGGGGGCTGATCCGGATCACCGTCTGGATTCAGGACTTATGTATTATTAGGGAGGCAGGGCCTGGTGTAGGTCTGTGCTTATGGAGTGCTTTTCTAGGTGAAAATAAAACCAAATACAACTGATTCGGGGGTAGAGAGACCCTTTCTTCACAATAATAAATCTACTAGAACTTTACTGAATTCACCAAATTTACCCAACCACCAAAATATCCTTATCTGTATCACACTGCAGGATTTCACCCCTTTCCGCTTTTCCCCACTGCGATGGGCGAGTTCCCTCAGGGCGCAGCTTGTCACGCTAACCCGGACCAGCACAAGCAGAATTTAGGCCCCAACAACTCCATGAAAACAGAGTACATGAGTTTCCCTCCACCGCTGCAGCGCTCGCCTCTGAACATGGCAGCAGACAGACGGTATGCCTCGTTAATGCTTGACAGCATTGTAGGTCATGCATGCTTTTTAAGGAAATAATCGATTATTTTCAGAGCACCAGCGTGGCCCAATCACACAGGCCTGCAACATTCTACTCAAACACCTCCCTCGTCCTCCGCTATGCCGCCACACCGCTGCAGCCAGTCTCCTGGGGAGTGCGGCCGGGCCTCAGGTGGAAGCGTCAGCAGCTTGCCTGATCAGGTGGACCCCACCACCATCACAAAGACCTTCAAAGCCGGACGCAAGGCCTCCGCCCAAGCCAACCTGGCCTCGCGAAGCAAGACGCCCCTCTGTAAGAGTCGCCGCAGGAGGGGCAAAGGACTCAGCAAAAACAATGAAGGTATAGTGGAAGTCAGATTTGGTAGTTTTCTTACAAACGTTAGGAATATTGTAGCGCATTTTGCATGTTTTAGCAGGCCAGGAAAGCGACAGCCTGAGCAGCACGGCTGACTTTCACCAAGAGAGGGCAGTCTTGTCTCGCCACAAAGATCAGCATCTTTTGGACAAACTCACTCAGGAGAAACTCAACACCAAAACTAAGCTTGGGAACAGACCAAATGACCTTTCCTCTGGTATGACTAAAAGCTATCAGTTGTTTGTCACCCATTTCACTCTTAAACTAATTTTGTGTGTCATCACAGGTCTAACATTTTTGCACATTTGTCATTTCAATTTGAGTTAATTGTTCATTTATCCTACTGACAGCTTATGCATGGAGAACACCCTTCCTCTCTAACAGAATTGCATGCACAGAAGCAGCAGGTAAACTGACAATGCACATCCTGCATCATGTTTTTTTGGTCCGCACCTCCCATCAACATCCCACGCATGCCCGCATTCTACATCTGACCTGCGTTGTTGACATCGCACTGGCTTTTGTATGGACATGGTGCAAGGAAATCTGTTCTAACATCTCCTAACTTACAGACACCAGCAGCGACTTCTGCCTCTTTGAGGCTCTGAGGGAGACCATCTACTCAGAGGTGGCGACTCTGATATCCCAGAACGAGTCCCGGCCTCACTTTCTAATCGAGCTCTTCCACGAGCTGCAGCTGCTTAATACAGACTATCTAAGGCAGAGGGCGCTTTATTCTCTGCAGGTTAGTATAGACTCTAAATGTTGTGGTTAGAGCGGATGTGTAATTAGATGGAAAAGCGAATACAGCATTAATTGGAAGCAAGTGATAAATGGGGACAGATAATCCCCAATTACCATATTTTTTGGGGTATTAGTCACTCCGGAGTATAAATCGCACCTGCTGAAAATGCATAATAAAAAAGGGAAAAAAACATATATCTAAATGTTGTGGTTAGAGCATATGGGTAATTAGATGGAAAAGTGAATACAGCATTAATTGGAAGCAAGTGATAAATGGGGACAGGTAATCCCCAATTACCGTATTTTTCGGGGCAGTAGTCGCTCCGGGGTATAAATCGCACCTGCTGAAAATGCATAATAAAAAAGGCAAAAAAAAAAAAAAACATAGGTCGCACTGGAGTATAAGTCGCATTTTTGTGGCAAATGTATTTGATAAAACCCAACACCAAGAATAGACATTTGAAAGGCAATTTAAAATAAAGAATAGTGAACAATAGGCTGAGGTACGTTATATGACGCATAAATAACCAACTGAGAACGTGCCTGGTATGTTAACTTAACATATTATGGTAAGAGTCATTATAATAACTATAACATATAGAACATGCTATACGTTTACCAAACAATCGGTCACTCCTAATCGCTAGATCTCATGAAATCTTATACGTGTAGTCTCTTATGTGAATGAGCTAAATAATATTATTTGATATTTTACGGTAAATAAGTCGCTCATGCGTATAAGTCGCACCCCTGGCCAAACTATGAAAAAAAACTGCGACTTATAGTCCGGAAAATACGGTATATGTAACATTTTGTATCTTTAATAATCATTTGGAGTACAGTATCACCTCAATTTAGGAGCTTACTTGGTTATGTTAAGACTTGTATCTCACATTATCATCTCCTATTGAAATTTATTTATTTTGTGGTTGCGCCCCCCCCTGAACAGTAACAGTAATGTGTTATCTTTTAAAAAGATAACACATTTTTAAATATAGCTGTTGTATGTATGAAAACAATAAGAGGCATCAATTTAATACAATAATATTCTCCTGCTTTCAAATGACTCTTTCTTTATAATTTTTAAACCAGATTAATATTTTTTTTACATTTGGATTCATCATGATTAATCTACAGGTTATTACTTGCTTACATAGTTAAAATTAACTTAAAAGAGTCCCAATATTTGGACAAAAGTGAAATTTTATTGTTCCTGGATGACAATCCAGAAATATTTTAACACTTTTGCTTGAATGCACTACATTTAGTTGCTCAAAAATTGGTAATAGTTTTATCTTAACGCCCATCTGTGTGTATTTTGGTGTGAAATTTGCCAGCAAGCACACAAAGTAAACCATCCACAGCTAAGGTAAAGGACCATGTGTAAATAAATTGCGTGATTAATCTGCTTTGGTAGATGATAATTACGATAATTTTTTTGAGGACTCACGTGAGTTAACTACTTTTTTTTGACAGCCCCAGAATATTTATACGTATTCACTGTTGCAAGCTGCCCCTGAGGGTAGTCATAATTGCAATGTGGCCCTCAATGAAAACAAGTTTGGCACCTCTGCTCTAAAGGGAGTATATCTTAAAGCCTTTTCAGGATGTTTCAGGATTTGGATGATGATTATGATGCATGTCAGGCTTTATAGAAGCAGCATCCCTAGAAGAAAGTAATTGAAGCCTCTCCTTGTCCTTTTATGACCCTGCAGGACTTGGTGACCAGGCATCTGGCTGAGAAGAGTGCCTCCCAGGAAATGCCTCCCCTCGGAGCAGCATCCTGGACGGGAGGCTCTCATTCGGAGCTCACGCCCAGTGAAAGCCCCACAACCAGCGATGTCGTAAGAGACCAACCACGTTAGCGATTCCCAGCATGCGCTTTCTTATTTCTTCCAACCCTATCTCGACTTTTCTTCATCTTAACCTCCCCCATTTCCATCTTCATCTCCAGTGGTTGTCCCATCTTCTACATCGCAATACATCTTTCATTAGTTTCTCCCTCTACTCTGTCTGCTTTCATCCGTTCCTGTCTTGTCTGGTTGTGTCTTCATCTTTAATTTTTCCCTTCCTGCATCTTCATTGATTTCATCTTGACAGCCAGACGGTCTGTAAGCAATGACCCTCAGCTGTCTGTGTGCGTTTGTCACCGAGCACACTTGTATTCTTGGTTGTGTGTTCAGCTAATTGGAAGTCAGACTATTTGTGTCTGAATAATTCCCTTGTTTAGGAATGATGGATGAAATGTCTTTGAGCTTTTGTTTGAAGTGTGGTCTTGCTTTCTTTCCAGTCCTCTGGTGGAACATTCATTTCAGCCTAATTAAGCCAGGCTTTGCTTTCAGGAATATTGAATATTTGCTGTCTCTCCTCCTCGCACACACACCCCCTAAAAGAAGTCTGTGTATTTAGGAAGTGATGGAGGAGAACTTGAAGAAGAGAGATGACTCAGAGTCTGTGGGTAATGACAGCACTGTGTCTTCAACCAACCTGGATCCATTTGCCAAAGACGACCCGGGTATGTTTAACCTGCTGGAAAGTAGAAATGATGGGAGTTGGGGTTTTTCGTTTTTACAGGTGTGGATCAGATGGTTGAGCAAAACACTTCACCCAACTTGCTCCCAGTGCCACACATGCTGGGGTGTGAATATAAATCAACGTTTTTGGTGGTGGCCGGCTTAGTTACCAGTGTGATTACTGTATGAATGATTAATGTCTTACACTGTGTAATAGCTTTGAATATCTGAAATATTAGAAAGCCCTATATAAATCCAATTCTTCATTATTATATTTTGCACACATGAAGGACAGCCATGTCAACGAACAGCTCTGGGTCATAACATATTTTATTTTCTGGCCATTCTTCTAATGTTCTGTGTCAAAGCAAATGTACTAACAATGGCTGGTTCTGCCTATTTCAACTACCGGTGTCAGCCAATCTTAGGGATGTTGATTTACTGGTACCTCCGTGCTAGTATGAGCTTTGTACATTCTTATAAAGTGCTATGATCGTTTTTGCAATGACACATTGCCTTTTTATCCGTCATAGCATTCCATTTAAAAAAAGAAAGAAAAATGTCCCTACTTGTAGGCGGAAGTAAGATTTTAGACACCTACTCTTATAACAATGGCGGCCCTCACTAATATAACTACGAATACATGTAGATAAGTAAATATAAATCTAGAGGGGCATTTTTTCATCGCATCTGTTACCTTTGACTCTTAATAGGCAACACCGTCATCCATTTGGATTATGCCTTGGCCAAGATACACAAATACGAGCGCATGAAGCGGAAAGGGGACACAAGCACAGCGGGTGAATCCGACCTTTCAAATGTGGAGTCTGCTGTTGCTGCGGCAGACGGTATGTGCCACCAGCCATGACACCATCGCTGCTATCCACTTTTACCACATAATATGAATTTTCTTCCCACACCATCGTGTGTGCAAACAGGAGGAGCCTCTGGTGACGTGCACTGCCCTCAGATTGACACCCAACAACTCAACCAGCAAATTAGGGCAATCATGTCAGAGGTCATTCCTTTCCTAAAGGTAAATTGAGCAGAATATGCCAACTTGTACCCATGATTGATCTTCATTCACTTCTTGTTGTTACTCCTGTGAAGAAAATGTGTAGTAGAGTTGGTATTGCAGTTCTTTGTCACAAAAGGCTGTCTTTAATGTAAAATGCGGCTTTAGTCTCTTATATTTTTGCAAGATCTATTGCTACTCTCCTTCAGTCTCCCCAAAGATACTCTGGGCTGCCTAATCAAAGAAAAAGTTCGAACATGCCTGCACACACTATGGTGTTGTTTCTGTACTCAGATGTAATACAATTTTCCACCACTTGTGGCAGTAATGACAATCCCAAACAGAAGAAGTCTGGGGCCAAAGTTAAAAGAGAAGTTTCGTAAGCGCAAAAATTATGACCAAAGTGGTCAAATTAATTTGCACTTTCATTTTATTGACAGTTTAGTGACAATCATACATGCCTATGTTATTTGACATAGCCACGCTAGGCCTGGGCAGATGTTCAATAATTCAATTAACCGACAATGAATTAAAACTGAGTCAGTCAGTACGTTTTTAAAAGCATTAATGCTTTGTGTTGCTTTTAGCATCTGTGCGTGATTTTGCCATAACGAAAAGAAAAGAGTGAATTATCTTGTCCTCATGAAGTGTCTTTGACTCTTTGTGCTGTGAAGCACAAAGACAACAAAACCAAATCCCACTGCACCAGTGTGGGAATATTTTTGTTTAAACCTTTGGAGCAAGAGCGTATCAACACCGAGGAGAGGAGCCAGTTTGCCAAATGTGCACAACTTCAACAAACCTGCACCTGACAGTCCACTCTTACTAATGAGTTTGGTGAACAAACCAGGTCAGTGTAAACAAAACAGCAAAAATGATGTGCGTTCACAGAAAGTGTGGTTAAATACATCACCATTTAATACTGTTGAAAAAATTGCATTTTAAAAACGCTGCAAATGTTTGACAAGACATCTGGAAATAATATTGTTTATCGGCAATAATTTGTAGGTCAATATATCGTCCAGCAAATAATGTTCTCGGCCCAGGTCTAAACCACACCGAATATTAATACTATGTGCATTAGTTCTGTGTGTTGTGAGCTAATGATAGATATTTGGCTTGCTAACGTTCGCTATCATTGAGACTGTTGAGTCTATCATAACAAGACTGCAGATTGTTAGTTGCTTTTCTGGGCCTGCTTTTGTGTATGTGCACATTCTCCCTGCGTGTACATGTATTCAATCAATCAATGTTTATTTATATAGCCCTAAATCACAAATGTCTCGTTTTGGTTTGGAAAATGTTTGAACCTAGAGCAATTTTTCGGCAGCCCCATATTCTAATTGGGAAAAAAAACATTTTAAAAATAAAACATGCCCCAAAAAAGTCAAATGACTTGTTATGGTACTTAATGAAAGGCCCACAAAACAATCTGGAACTACTACAAAAAACATTAAATGTTCTGGCAAATGAAAGGTGTGATCTGAGACCACATTCAATATGTGTGGTTTTCTGTTATAGGAGAACATGGACAAGGTGTGCTCCCAGCACCTGCTGACGTCCTTATGCCGCAAGGTCTTGGCGCTCACCCAGCAGAATGATGAGAGCAAGGAGTTTGTGCGCTTCTTCCACAGACAGCTAGGCGGCATCCTGCAGGTACAATCCCCTGTCCACAAGAACACAAATATTTTGAAAACACTATTGGTGTAACGGTACACAAAAATTTCGGTTCAGTACTTACCTCGGTTTAGCGGTCACGGTTCGGTTCATTTTCGGTACAGTAAGAAAACAACAAAATAAGCATTTTTTTGGTTATTTACCAAATTTGTAAACAATGGCTTTATCCTTTTAACATTGGGAACACTATAATAATTCTGCCCACGTTAATCCACATTAAACTGCCTCAAGTTCTTGCTTTGATTAAATAAAAAGACAAAACCTTTCTTCTACATATAAAAAGTGCAACATTAAACGGTTTTAAGTCAACTCATCAGGCGTAATTTATTACAGCTTTGGGAAGCCTGTAGTTGACTTTTATTATGTAAATGTTATATTTGTATCAGCATGTGATAGCATGGACCCTGCCTCTCAAAACTAGACTGCTACATTACTAATGATTAATGTAACTATAGCTGAAAAAATAGTACAACAGCAATAGGAGACTATTCATCCCAGTACACCATGGAGTTCAATGAAATAACAGACAGACAGGGCTTTGCTGCCCCTAACACACACACACACACACACACACACACACACACACACACACACACACACACACACACAGCAAAATGAGCTAACGTTACGCTAAAAGCTAACTAGCCTTCATCTCAAGCCAGAACTGAGAGCGAGCTGAGCTGCAGTTTAAGTTTCTAGAAAGTCAACGGGCTCATAGTGATGTTTAGAAAGTAGTTGAATAGGAAGTGTTTATTATCATTTGGGGAGAGTCCGCTGCTCTCCTGCTAAACGAATATCTGCTCGACGCTGAAGCAGTGACTCCATGCGCTCTGAATACGCACTGTTGCTTGGCTTTGTATGTAACCAATCAGTTGGTTGTGTGGGTGGTACAAATGCTTGCTGCTGAGATGGAGGCAGAAAGCAGAGCAGCCTGTGAAGACTTTCAAACTCGTTTGGTACGCCCGCACTGAAACGGTTCAATACAAATACACTTACCGTTACACCCCTAGAAAACACATTTTTGTAGGAAGTTCTGCAAGCTCGCTTCGTGGGAGGTACTTTGCCCTTCCCCGCTCTACTTGCAGGATAATTCAAACGCCTCTTGATTCAACGTGAATGCGCAAAACCAAAGCGGAAGGATGGGTATTCAAATTGAGCCTAACTTAATGAATTATTGTGACCAATATGTGTTGCACATAAACTCAAGTTTCCTATCCACTTCAACAAAAGACTGCATAAGTCCGTTCCTGATGGTTAATGATATATAGATTAGCGTTTTGTAGTGTTTTTCTTACCTACCATTGTTCTCTGTTCTACTGAAATTCACTTAATCAAGCCATTTTCTTTTAACATTCCACACTACAAAATAAAAAAGTGAATGTTTTGTGCTGATATCTTATTTAATTGGATAAATATCTGCCACTGCTCAAGGCTCCAATATTGTAATCGTAAATTACAAAAAGCTGTTTCGAGACACCTCGAATCATTGTAATTGTGTGACCTCAGCTAATGTTTTTAAAGCGTATTTAAACAACAGAAAATTAAAGTAACCATATATAAGAATCTGGCCAGAAATTGTACTGCAATCACGGTCAAAATTCTGTAGTACCCTGCCCATCTCCCTGACTGAGGTTTCCAGATACGCTGCTGAATCCAGCATGATTAACTGGGCTACTCCAAGGACCTTCAAATATCCACTGCCTCTTAGTAGGGGTTGAGGTGATCGGACCATAATAGCTGAATAGACAAGCGTTTTGGCAATAACAAATCTCTAACCAACACATTTTACACCGAAATTAGGCTATTTTCAGGAAGAAATACGTCATTCCTGCGTACAATATCACACCAAATGGCAATCTATGGTTATTGTCCGTACTATCAAAAAACAAAGACTAAAACTGCAACCAATGCTAGCAATGGTTAAATAAGTTAAGTTAAAGTACAAATGATTGTCACGTTGTACTGGTAAAATAAGTAGAGAATGCTTAACAGCCTAATGTACGACCAAAACTAAAGAGGAGACATTTTACCAAGATAAAAGATAATTTTCACTGAGAGTTTAATTACCCATCAACATACAGGCATATATTTCCCCCGTTAGCCTATGTGTCAAAGTGTTATTGACCGGGCCAACACGCTAAGCATTCGTTGCACGAACATACTAGTTTTGTTAGACAAGATTGTAGAGTGTATTAGACAATATAGTTTAATACGAAATGTCCATTTCCATTTTTTACAAGTAATAAAAAACATAAATGCCTTACTTAATTATCAAGGAGGAAATTAGCAAGTTTGAAAGTAGTAGACGATTGAAGGTGGAGAACATTTTTTTCATTGGATGCCAAAGGCATCCCCGATATAAATCCTCGTTTTGTTCCTGCCTTTGTCGTGAATAAGTTGAGAATAGTAACGAGGGCTTTTAGGTTTACTAAGGTCTGACATGTTTAGTAACTTTACCAGTGGCAGTAGTTAGACGAAGATGGTGGTGTCTGACTGGCAACCTGGATGTGACACACTCACAGACTAATTGGTCAAACGGTAGAGGGCGGACATCGAAATGAAAACAATAACAACATTTTGGGGCTGTAAATCTAATTTTGAAATGAGAATGTCCCGGCTGAACTACTGTTATTCAAAAATAACATGATTTATTAATGCCTTTTGACATACGAGGGCCATTTGATGATGACTTGACATACAATTCTTACAGAGGGCTCCGAGTTCTTTAAGTTATTTACTTGCGCCTTGTAACACTTCGACAATTAAAAAAGAAATAAAAGCGTTCTTGTTTCATGGCCTCTTTAAAAGTGTGTTATTGATTGTAAAGATATTCTACACATCATTTTCTTGATAATATACCACTATGTTGAGGTACAGAGGTGTTTTAATGCCTCCTGCTCAATTTTGGCTGATTTTTCTGGCTTCTGATTGGGACAACATGTGACACCTGTGATAACTTTTTTTCTTGTGAAAAAGAGATTGCTTAAACACCAAAGGTGTGTTTTTGAAAATATTTGTGTTCGGTTGGACATAGCCTAAGCTGACTTCTCGCCTCGTCAACCTGCAGGATTCTCTCAGTGTGTTTGCGGGCCACACCCTAAAGGACTGCGGCGAGGACCTTCTGGTGGAGATCTCGGACATCCTCTTCAATGAGCTCGCCTTTTTCAGACTCATGCAGGACTTGGACCATGGCATTGGGGTCCCATCTGGAGCCCGGCAGAAGAAGAGGAAGAAGACTCAGGCACCTCCAGAGGCCAGTCACACTTTGAACGTGGGTTTATTTTTATTTATAGTATGTATCACTCAAATGTTAACACACTCGTTCTCATTCAACAGTGTATAAACTTTTTGTTCAAATATGCATTAGATTTAAAGCCTTTTTTAAACATTCTTGTCACAGGGGCCCAACTTTTGCGCTGTATAGAGGCCAGGGACTCACTCAAATATTAACACAGAATTAGTAATCTTACTCTTGAATGTAAGCATATTCAATAATTATATCTAACCGATTTACAGTTACCAGGATACCTTGTCAAATGATATGAACTCGGGTTAATTACAACGATTATTATCAAGGCTTAAGTCAGGCTGGGGAAAAAAAGAACACTAATCAAATATACTGCAGAAGAAGAGACTACTAAAACTGATACATTTGTTTTACATACAATTATGCAGTGCAAAGATAACTAGATATCTATAATAATATTAATATATGTTTCCTAAATTAACTTTCAATAAAATTTTAGTTCAAGTAAAATGCAGCTTCACCACCTTAGTCATAATTTTTGCGCTTAAGAAACTTCCAACTTTTATCTCCAGTTTTGTTTGTTTTATGTGTCATTACTGCCACAAGTGGTGGAAAAGAGTAGTGCAATTAAGTAGCCCTGCGGCCCATACGAACCAGAGCTGAGAAGCAGATATTTATTGGTGGCCCAACAATTGGCCCCTGGTGGCCTTATGGTTAAGAAACACTTGATTTAGAGTGATGTTAATGTTTTGTTTTGTTACCTCTACTTTAGGAGAGCATGATGGTCCAGGTCAAAACATCAGCTTCTCCAGATGAAGACAAGGTCTGTGCATGTACATCCCTCTTTTAGAGCATCACATGAAGCTTTCTCTCTGTCTCGCAGGATAAAGACGACAGGGAGCAGTACACGAATTCTTCTCAGCAGGGGATGGGCTCGGCTAGTCACACGAGAAGTCACGACGGCGGCAATGAAGAAGATGAAGAGGAGGCTGAAGCCTGTGGGATGCCGCTCTCTATCAGTAAGAAAAAAATGGCAATAAGCTAGACAGTGTGTAAAGACAGAAAGTGATGTTTTTTCCTTGCCTCCATTGTACCAAAGTGTTTGCTTAGTTGCTTTACTTTGGTGTCACTGATAACAAATGAAATAAATGACTATTTAACTTTAGTTAAATATTAAATCCATAAATTATTTCTAATTTTCCTGAAGGTCTTTCCAAAGCTGAGACACAGGCCCTGACAAACTACGGCAGCGGCGAGGATGAGAACGAGGAGGAGGAGCTGGAGGAGTTTGAGGTGGGGCCTGTGGACGTCCAAACGTCACTGCAGGTCACGACGGAAAGCCATGTGGAGGATCACAAGGTCCGTTTGAACACTCTTTTTCAAACCTTCCAACATTTCTGTTCCATGTACTGTACAGTGTACATATCTGAGTTTAATGCTTCTGTGTTTAGGAGGAAAGCAAGGAGATGACCCCTTACCTCAATTCAGCAAACAACAGTGAGTGCTCCTTGCTGGTGACTCAGCGAAACTACTTTTTAGTCCACGCTTTTAATCATGCCCCTCTCAAACAGTTGAGTCTGAAGTTGTCCAGCTGACTGAAGATGAGCCCATTGGGGTGGACAGTCACAGCCCTGAGGAGAAGGAAGAGGTGGACACGGTCGCTGGTGCGCGAGAAGAAAGCAGCAGAAGCTTAGAAGTTCAAAGCTTCCCCAAAGAGTCCATCACCACCAGCAGCCCTGACACAGACTCACCAGTCATGGTCAACGTGGACGTAAGTTCCAAGGATCGCAAATGTTTTGTATCACTTTGTATATACCGTATTTTTCGGCCTATAGGTCGCAGTTTGGCCGGGGGTGCGACATATACTCCGGAGCGATTTATGTGTGAAATTATTAACACATTACCGTAAAATATCAAATAATATTATTTATCTCATTCGCTGAAGAGACGAAGAAAATGTCAGCATTCGTCACACACACGTCAGCAATCGTCACATACACGCCAACCAATAAGAAATCGGCGGGGGGGGGGGGGGGGTCACGGCGGAAGTGCATTGTGGGTCATGTCTGTCTTTCAGTCAGCTTCAGTCATTGGCTGTCTTTTCAGTCACGATTCAGTCATTGGCTGTCTTTTCAGTCACGCTTCAGTCATTGGCTGTCTTTTCAGTCACCATTCAGTCGTTTGCTGTCTTTTCAGTCACGCTTCATGTAGTCATTGACTGTCTTTTCAGTCACGATTCAGTCGTTTGCTGTCTTTTCGGTCACGATTCAGTCATTGGCTGTCTTTTCAATCACGATTCAGTCGTTTGCTGTCTTTTCAGTCGCGATTCTGTCATTGGCGTTCAGTCATTGAAAAATACTATCTTTTCAGTCACATTTTAAGTCATTGGCTGTCTTTTCGGTCACGATTCTGTCATTGGCTGTCTTTTAAGTCAGCTTCAGTCATTGGCTGTCTTTTCAGTCCCGATTTTGTCATTGGCTGTCTTTTCAGTCACAATTCAGTTGTTGGCTGTCTTTTCAGTCGCGATTCTGTCATTGGCCTTCAGTCATTGAAAATACTATCTTTTCAGTCACATTTTAAGTCATTGGCTGTCTTTTCAGTCACGATTCTGTCATTGGCTGTCTTTTCAGTCAGCTTCAGTCATTGGTTCTCTTTTTAGTCAGCTTCAGTCATTGGCTGTCTTTTCAGTCAGCCTCAGTCATTGGCTGTCTTTTCAGTCATGATTATGTCATTGGCTGTCTTTTCAGTCACGCTTCATGTAGTCATTGGCTGTCTTTTCAGTCACGATTCTGTCATTGGCCTTCAGTCATTAAAAATACTATCTTTTCAGTCACATTTTAAGTCATTGGCTGTCTTTTCAGTCACGATTCTGTCATTGGCTGTCTTTTCAGTCAGCTTCAGTCATTGGCTGTCTTTTCAGTCACGATTCAGTCGTGGGCTGTCTTTTCGGTCACGATTCAGTCGTTTGCTGTCTTTTCAGTCACGAATCTGTCATTGGCTGTCTTTTCAGTCGTGATTCTGTCATTGGCCTTCAGTCATTGAAAATACTATCTTTTCAGTCACATTTTAAGTCATTGGCTGTCTTTTCGGTCACGACTCTGTCATTGGCTGTCTTTTCAGTCACGATTCTGTCATTGGCTGTCTTTTTCAGTCATGATTCTGTCTATGGCTGTCTTTTTCAGTCATGATTCTGTCTATGGCTGTCTTTTTCAGTCACGTTTCAGTCATTGGCTGTCTTTTCAGTCACTATTCAGTTGCGATTCTGTCAATGGCCTTCAGTCGTTGAAAATACTATCTTTTCAGTCACATTTTAAGTCATTGGCTGTCTTTTCAGTCACGCTTCATGTAGTCATTGGCTGTCTTTTCAGTCACGCTTCAGGCATTTGCTGTCTTTTCGGTCAAGATTCTGTCATTGGCTGTCTTTTCAGTCACGCTTCATGTAGTCATTGGCTGTCTTTTCAGTCACGCTTCAGTAGTTTGCTGTCTTTTCGGTCACGATTCTGTCGTTGGCTGTCTTTTCAGTCACGATTCTGTCATTGGCTGTCTTTTCAGTTGCGATTCTGTCATTTGCCTTCATTCATTGAAAATACTATATTTTCAGTCGCATTTTAAGTCATTGGCTGTCTTTTCGGTCAGGATTCTGTCATTGGCTGTCTTTTCAGTCACGATTCAGTCATTGGCTGTCTTTTCAGTCACGCTTCATGTAGTCATTGGCTGTCTTCGGTCACGCTTCATGTAGTCATTGGCTGTCTTCGGTCACGCTTCATGTAGTCATTGGCTGTCTTTTCGGTCACGATTCTGTCATTGGCTGTCTTTTTCAGTCACGTTTAAGTCATTGGCTGTCTTTTCAGTCACTATTCTGTCGTTGGCTGTCTTTTCAGTCACGATTCTGTCATTGGCTGTCTTTTTCAGTCACGTTTAAGTCATTGGCTGTCTTTTCAGTCACTATTCAGTTGCGATTCTGTCAATGGCCTTCAGTCGTTGAAAATACTATCTTTTCAGTCACATTTTAAGTCATTGGCTGTCTTTTCAGTCATGCTTCATGTAGTCATTGGCTGTCTTTTCAGTCACTATTCAGTTGCGATTCTGTCAATGGCCTTCAGTCGTTGAAAATACTATCTTTTCAGTCACATTTTAAGTCATTGGCTGTCTTTTCAGTCACGCTTCAGGCATTTGCTGTCTTTTCGGTCAAGATTCTGTCGTTGGCTGTCTTTTCAGTCACGCTTCATTTAGTCATTGTCTGTCTTTTCAGTCACGCTTCATGTAGTCATTGGCTGTCTTTTCAGTCACGCTTCAGTAGTTTGCTGTCTTTTCGGTCACGATTCAGTTGTTGGCTGTCTTTTCAGTCACTATTCTGTCGTTGGCTGTCTTTTCAGTCACAATTCTGTCATTGGCTGTCTTTTCAGTTGCGATTCTGTCATTTGCCTTCATTCATTGAAAATACTATCTTTTCAGTCGCATTTTAAGTCATTGGCTGTCTTTTCGGTCAGGATTCTGTCATTGGCTGTCTTTTCAGTCACGCTTCATGTAGTCATTGGCTGTCTTTTCAGTCACGCTTCAGTAGTTTGCTGTCTTTTCGGTCACGATTCAGTCGTTTGCTGTCTTTTCAGTCACTATTCTGTCGTTGGCTGTCTTTTCAGTCACTATTATGTCATTTGCCTTCATTCATTGAAAATACTATCTTTTCAGTCGCATTTTAAGTCATTGGCTGTCTTTTCGGTCAGAATTCTGTCATTGGCTGTCTTTTCAGTCACGATTCAGTCCTTGGCTGTCTTTTCAGTCACGCTTCATGTAGTCATTGGCTGTCTTTTCAGTCACGCTTCAGTAGTTTGCTGTCTTTTCGGTCACGATTCAGTCGTTTGCTGTCTCAGTCACTATTCTGTCGTTGGCTGTCTTTTCAGTCACGATTCTGTCATTTGCTTTCATTCATTGAAAATACTATCTTTTCAGTCGCATTTTAAGTCATTGGCTGTCTTTTCGGTCAGGATTCTGTCATTGGCTGTCTTTTCAGTCACGATTCAGTCATTGGCTGTCTTTTCAGTCACGCTTCATGTAGTCATTGGCTGTCTTTTCAGTCAGGCTTCAGGCGTTTGCTGTCTTTTCGGTTACGATTCTGTCGTTGGCTGTCTTCAGTCATGATTCAGTCACTTGGCGGTCTTCCTGTCAGTCACTTTTCAACAACAATGACCGATGTAGTGAAAGCAAACTAAAGTAGTTTCATTAAGAGGCTGGTCATGATGTGTAATTTGGCAGAGTTGTGTTAGAATCCCAGTAAATCTGATTGATGTTTCTGTGCAGGAGGTGGGCTCAGGCAGTCAGAGGACGTCGGACGAAGACGACTTTGTCCAAGTGGACGACCTCCCCATGCAGCTCAGCGTCATGTGTGAGGTAATGTCCGATCCCAACAGCTGCTATCGCGCCTTTTTAAAGGCCAAGTGGAGATAATTGAGTGAATGGCTTCAGGAGGAGCTGCAGAAGAGGATCGTGGCAGAGCAGCAGATTAACGACTTGCGGGTGGAAATCCTCGGAAGCAACGCGGAATGTTTGCCGGGGCTTGTGGGAAATGACGAGGCTCTGAAGGAACCAGGTTGGTTTTGATGGTGCCACTGCTGAACACTACCTGTGTAACTCTTAACAATAACAAAAAAATGTTCTCGTCTTTTGCAGGAACTGCTGGCGCCCAGAAAGAGTAAAAAAACATAAATCAGCTGTTCCAAGGTTTGCACTTTTAATCTGTTCTCTTGTTTGTGAACTTTATTTTACAAGCAAATACTGTAGACTTAAGAACTCTAATGCACACATTACTAACAATAATTGTAGTCCACAAGGTGTGTGTTGTCATTTGGGATGAGGTCATCTTCATGCACCTGCTGAGTTAGAAAATGTTGATTTATTGACATGTTATTTCTCTTTTTATACATCTTTTATTCTGGAAGGGTTTAGTTTCACCTCTTTTCCATGTTGTTACCACGTTATGAAGTTTTAAATAAAATGTTGGCAATGTTAAATACTCTTTTATTGCTTGATTGGAACTGACCTAATGTGATTATGCTGCATTTTTTTCAGGAGCAGCTCATTTTTCTGCCATCATGAAATTATGTAACGTTAGCCACACCCAAAGTTTCAGGTACAGCTGAGGCTAAAATGTTGGTCTGCAAATATTAGATATACCCAAAACATTAGGTACTCTTTCAGCCCAAAATATTAGGTAGACTCCAAACTATTAGCTCCATGTGTATCTAAAATATTTACTCTTTAGGCCAGATTGTTAGGTACAAGCTAAAAAGTTGGTCTGCTCTACAGGCCCAAATATTAAGTACACCCAAAACATTAGGTACACTTGCAGCCCAAAATAATAGGTATACTCCAAACTTATTAGCTTTATTTGCAGTTGAAATGTATTATTTTGAGGCCAGATTATTAGGTACACTTGAGGATGAAAAGTTTCACTGCACTGGAGGGCGCAAAGATTTGGGTACATTTGCAGCCTAAATTATTTAGTGCACTCAAATATTTAGACCCAAACTATTACCTTTAAATACAGCTGAAATATGTACTCTAGAAGCCAGAATATTAGGTACACCTGCAGCCAAAAATATTAAGTGCACTCTATTATGTAGACCCAACCTATTACCTTTACTTACAGTTGAAGTATGTACTCTTGAAGATAGAATATTAGGTGCACTTGCAGCCCAATATATTAAGTGCACTCAATAATGTAGACCCAAACTGTTACCTTTACTTACAGTTGAAATATGTACTGTTGTAGCCAAAAATATTAAGTGCACTCAATTATGTAGACCCAACCTAATACCTTTACCTACAGTTGAAATATGTACTCTTGAAGCCAGAAAATTAGGTGCACTTGCAGCCAAAATATTAAGTGCACTCAATTATGTAGACCAAACCTATTACCTTTACTTAGTTGAAATATGTACTCTTGAAGCCAGAATATTAGGTGCACTTGCAGCCAAAATATTAAGTGCACTCAATTATGTAGACCAAACCTATTACCTTTACTTACCGTTGAAGTATGTACTCTTGAAGATAGAATATTAGGTTCACTTGCAGCCCAATATATTAAGTGCACTCAATAATGTAGACCCAAACTGTTACCTTTACTTACAGTTGAAATATGTACTGTTGTAGCCAAAAATATTAAGTGCACTCAATTATGTAGACCCAACCTATTACCTTTACCTACAGTTGAAATATGTACTCTTGAAGCCAGAAAATTAGGTGCACTTGCAGCCAAAATATTAAGTGCACTCAATTATGTAGACCAAACCTATTACCTTTACTTACAGTTGAAATATGTACTCTAAAAGCCAGAATATTAGGTGCACTTGCAGCCACAAATATTAAGCGCACTCAATTATGTAGACCCAAAACTATTACCTTTACTTACAGTTAAAATATGTACTTGTGAAGCCAGAAAGTTAGGTACACCTGCAGCCAAAAATATTAAGTGCACTCAAAATATTAGGTAGACCTAACACTATTAGCTATACTTGCATCTGAAATCTGGGGCCAGATTTTTAGGTACACCTGAGGTTGAATGGTTGGTCTGCACTGGAGGCCTATATATTAGGTACACTTGCAGCCAAAAATTAGTGCACTCAGACTGTTTGTTACCTTTACTTGCAGTTAAAAATGCACTCTTGAGGCTGAAAAGTTGGTCTGCACTGGAGTCACAAATATAAGGTACACCCAAAACATTTGGTACACTTGCAGCCTAAAATATTAGGTAGACTCCAAACTATTAACTGTACTTGCATCTGAAATATGAAGTCTTGGGGCCAGATTTTTAGGTCCACCTGAAGTTGAATAGTTGGTCTGCACTGGAGACCTATACATTAGGTACACTTGAAGCCAAAAATTAGTGCACTCAGACTGTTTGTTACCTTTACTTGCAGTTAAAATGTACTCTTTAGGCCATATATTAGGTACACTTGAGGCTGAAAAGTTGGTCTGCACTGCAGTCACAAATATAAGGTACACTTGCAACCAAAAATATTAAGCGCACTCAAGTGTACATATTACAGCTGAGGTTTACATAATTGAGGACAGAATATTAGGTGCACTTAATCTTAAAACACTCAAAGCCAAAATATTGGGTACTTTAGCCTGTAACAAGGCGGCACACCTATGGCCAAAATATTGAGTGCACTCAAAATTCAAAAGCACACTGAAGTTTTTAGGTGTACACCCAAAATAAGCTTGCAGCGTAAATAAGAGTGTAGTATATTTTTGTGAGAAATCCAGCACCCCCCACAACCCCAAACGGGACAAGCGGTAGAAAATGAATAGATGGAAAATAGAAAAGTGTAGCAATTTCTTTTATTAATGAATCATTAGGAAGTGTATTATTTCATGGTTGGCAGCCCGCACCTGGAACCATCGTGACATGCGCTAACATGCACTTCCCTTTCTCAACTTTCACAATATTAACTTTCATTTAACATTTTGTACACAACACAGTTGAAGATGAGGGGAAAAAGTAACCTGAAGAGAGGTTAAAACGTTTAAGGGATGTGTAGGACGCTGATTGATGGGCTCTGGGGCAGGGGGCGGGGTCACCAGGGCATGCAGGGGCTGGGACAATCTCGGATGTACGACTCCAGCGTGCCCTCCGAGACTTTCATGAGCGTCGTGTACGTGGTCAACTGGACACAAAGATAGTAGTACTTTAATGAGGTATTTTGGGGGGAAAAGTACTTTTAAGAGTAAATATGTGTACTTTTAAAAAGGGAAAAAGTACTTTTATGAGGAAAAAAAGTTATAATGAAAAGGTAAATTTAGGAGTTAAAAAAAGCAATTTTATGGAAAAGCTAAATATTTTTTTCAGAAAAGTTATTTTATGAAAGAAATGTGTTTTTCTTGAAAGAAAACAGTAAATTCATAGGAAAAAAAATCAAACCTAGAAGAGGAAAACTGACCTTGTTGAGCACTGGCTTAGTGGACAGCACGTCGTAAAGCGTCGTCATGGAGATGTTCTGTCAAACAATAACATTCGTAAATCTCCTGACCTATACAAATAGATATAAATAAATGCAAAAAAACATTTACGGTCTGTGTGGTGGCGTTCATGCACTTCATGGCTGGAGTCCTGCGGTCATCCAGGAACAAAGGATCCTTCCAGTGGTCGTAGTTTGTCTCTAACACGTACCAGCGGCCCAACTTCAAGTCGATCCTTAAAAAAAATATTGTAAACTACCGTTTTTCAAAAGAACAACACATGATGTCTGACGTTTTACAATCCGAGTCAGAAGATTGTCATGTGGAGCAATAAAGTTTCACATCATCTTCTCCTTTTAGCACTTTACGGTGTTTGCATGAAACTCAAATGATCAACAGGGAAGTATTTTTAATGCACTTTGTGTTGTTGTACCTTTGGAGGAAAAAGTACATGTCCAAGTATTCACAACACTTTTTCCACATTTTGTTATGGGACAACTGTATTATAAAATTATTTTGTTTTCCCCCCTCAAAATTCCAACTTAAAAAAAAAAAAGTTCAAATATATTAAAATGTAAATATTCACATGTACATTGGACAGCCTGAAGTCTTTTGGAGTATGAATACTTAACATCCCTTCCATTTTTACAGGCTGTGAAAGAAGCCCAAGACAGTGCAGCACTAAAACACTTTATTTGATCATTAATAGTAATTTGCAAGAATGTTGCAATTATATGATAATAGTCGAGATAAAACATAAATTTATTTTCATCTATTGGTTAATTTTACAGACACAACATACATTAACTGACGTTGATTCAAAAGGTTAGTGTAAACTATTTTTAAATTATTATAATGTGAAAAATAAAATTATGGAAAAGTAATTTTTTGGAAACTTAATTTTACAAAACTTATTTTTAGAAATCCCCTATTTTATGACAAAAAAAGGATAAAATAATGCATATTTTTTACATACATAGTAATTTAAAAATAAAATGTTTGATTATATATTACTTAAAAAATATATATATTTAACCAAATATGTTTTTAAAGGATGAAAAAAAATTGTTCCCAAAAAGTACTTTAAAAAAAATGTTTTATTTTATTATGTCAGTTATTCCATATTATGTCAGTTATTCCAGAATTAGCCAAAAGGGTAGTTTAAACTTTATTTTTCAGTGAAAAATAAAACTGAAAAATGTTAATAAAAAAAACAAAACTTTTTATATAGTAATTTTACAAAAATATTTTTTAAATCCCTTATTTTGACAAAAACGGATAAAATAATAATGCTAAAATTGTACATTAATAGAACTTTAAAAAACATATTTTATATGATTATATATGTATTTATTTTAAAGAAAGAAAAAATTATTATTCTTAAAGTACTTTCAAAATGTTTTATTTAATGTATTCCAGAATTAGCCAAAAGCGTAGTTTGAACTTTCTTTTTTTAGTGAAAAAACTCTAAAAAAAAGAAGTTATAAAAAAACCAACCTTTTTATAAAGTAATTTTACAAAAATATTTTTTAAATCCCCTATTTTATGCCAAAAATGGATGAAATAATAATGCAAATATTGTACATTGTACTTTAAAAACATGTTTTACTTGATTATATATTTTAAAGGATGAAAAAAATATTATCAAAGTACTAAAAAGGTGTTTTATATTATGTATGTCTAAATTAGCCAAAAAGATAAGTTTAATCTAAAAAAACATGCTTATTCTCAAAAGGTACTTTAAAAATTGTCTAATTTTATGATGGAATATTAGCCGAAAGGGTAGTTAAAACTATGAAAAAGTTATAAAAAATTTACTTTTATAAAGTAATTTCACAAAACATTTATTTCCCCTATTTTAATGACAAAAACGAATAAAATAATAATGCAAATATTGTTGTATTTGATTATTTCAAAGATGTAAAAAATTTTGTTCTAAAAATTTTATTTTGTATTTCAGAATTAGCCAAAAGCTTAGTTTAAACTTTTTTTCCAGTGAAAAAAGGGTAAAATAATAAATGCAAATATTGTACATACATAGTCATAGTATGTTTGATATCATATTTTAAGGTTGAATAAACAAGATTGTCAAAGTACTTTTAAAAATGTTTTATTTTATTGTGAATTTTAATGCTGAAAACCTGATAATTCTAAAAATTACCATGAATGTTTAATTTTAAAGTGAAGCCAAGTATTTGACCCAACCCTATTTTCTGTTACACAATCTTAAAAAAATAAAACAATGTTATGCAAAAAAAGGATGTGTACTTTTAGGAGGAAGAAGTACTAAAAAGTACTTTTGAGGAAAAATGCAGTACCTTTATGATGAAAAAGTAATTTTGTGAACTAAAGCAGTAATTCATTAAAAAAGCGGTTATTTTTTTTAAAAGAAAAAAGCAGTAATTTTTCAAGAAGAAAAAAGTTGCAATTGTATGAGGGGAGGAAAAGTGTGTTCTTACTCGAGGATGTCGAGGCTGAGGAGTCTTGATCTGGTGATGATGCAGCCTTGACCCGTCATGTTCCCTCCAAGGATGAAGTAGGCCGGCGCCAACAGTTTGGTCTGAGCCAGGCGACCTTTGGCCTCTTCGTAGCTGAGCCACACATAGGAAACGTTAAAGTCACGGCGCCACCGCTGGTCAGAGCGAGTCATTGCGGTGCACACCTGGTTGCGTTTTCCAGCACGGAGCGAGTGAGGAAGCTCATCCACACGCCGTCACGCTTTCCAAGGATCCACTCCAGGATTCCTGCAGGTGCACACGCCATCAGCAGGGCAAGCTCCGCCCCTTTTTGTATCACACACCTGATATTCCTCACCAATGTATCCTCCATCCAGGCTGAAGCGCTCGTTCATGGTCAGCGTGAACGTGTTCTGGCAAAAAGAAAATACTGAATATTTGTAGGAATACATGGAAAAGGTGCGAGACTGACAGGTTTGATGCCGGTCAGCATGCCGACGTATCCTGCAAAGCTGGTGGACTTGAAGACGCTCTGCTTGTTTCTCTGGAAGTCCACGTTGACAACTAAAGGCTTCAGCAGCTCGCTCACAACCCAGGACTTGTTCTGCATGTCCCACCTTGTGTCAGACACCACAACAACCGGGTGGAAATATTAGGAATGTAGCACATCATAAAAATGCTGATAATTGGGCAACAATTTACAACTCAAGATATATTCAAAAAACAAAACACCGCAATTCTTAACAGAAAATAATAACCATATTACTATAAGTTTTTAAGGTGTCATACTACATAACACATTTTATTTACAAGGTTGCTGTACAGCTATAAAAAGAAGTTAAATTACAATCCAATATTTAAAAATGTAAGTATAAATAAAACTTGCAGCAGAAAAACAATGGGGAGGAAAAGTGATATGAATTTATATATATCAAAAAAATTCTACACATTTTTATGAAAAAAATTATAAAAAGGCATACATTTACAAAAAATTGTCTGGATTACAAAAAATAAATCGCAAGTAATTAAAAAAATTGGGCCAAGTTTCAAACGTATAAAGATACATACATACATACATATATATATACACATATATGTGTGTGAGTGGGGAAAAAGAACATTTTAAGTATTTTTTTTAACAGAGAAATAGAAAATATTAAGATGCATGTATTTTTTTTACATACGTTAGTTACCGATTATCAAGAATAAAATCAGATTTAAAGAAATCTGAAGAAAAACTAAGTCCTAATTGTATGTATCTGTACATATTTTGGAAACATTTTAAGTAACACTTTGACAAGGATTTTTTTGGGGGGGTAACAAAAACTTGAGAAGGAAAAGGAAATGCATTGCATTTTGGGAATTTTTTTTTATTTTCAAAATTACCTTAAAAAAAATAAATAAAAAAAGAGGTAATTTGTGTAACATTTTACTTTTCAAAATTGTTTTTGGAGACAAAAAGTTAAAAAAAGGAAAATACTTTTTCACGTACAGTATTTCTAAAAAAAAATTTTACTTTTGAAAGATGAGTACTATTTTTTGATATATTTTCCAATTAGGAAAAAAAAGTGATTTCAACAAAAAAGATAAAATTTTTTTTTTTTTTACACAAGATATTTTACAATTTACTCAAAAAAAAATCTGAATAAAAAACATTAAAGAACAGTCCATTTTTTTTAGAAGTATAAATACATTTTGGCAGGAAAAAACTTGCAACGTTATCTAAATATTTTCAAAATCACTTTCCAAAATGAGAAATCGAGAAAAAATGATGATATTCTATTTTGTTAATCTAAATTTAGTATTCTATTTTAATGATCTACATTTAGCGTTAAATTAAATATGGATATATTTCTCCCCCCAAAAAGTTCTGTGAAATGATCTGTGAAAAGGCAAATTATCAGACAAAAAATCTTTTAAAAGGGGAATTTATTCTTATTTACTGTATTTTTGTTTAAAAGCGTTTCTTACCCCATAAATAATCCAAAATCCAGATTGCGAGCATGCAGTAGGTTTCCTGAGAAGACAAAACATCGGAAGCTTTTCAAAATAACGGAGGCTTATTATCCTTTTTTTCTATATTTGCTGCCGTGTTCACCTTTCGCGTCTTCCGCGATGACCGACGTGCAGACAGTGAAGACCTCGTAGAAGATGTTGAACAAGACCACCTCCCCTAGACCACCAACCAACATGACGCGGTTCAGTTCCAGGGTCAATCAGAAACATTGATTTGTAGCGTTTGTTTACCCAGGGGAATTCCTGAGGCTGCTGCTATTCCTTTGATTTCATCGCCAAACGGGTAAGGAAGTGTGTCCGCCATAAAAGGCTGCGCAAAAAAACCCATTAGAATTAAACATGCAAAAAATAAAAAGGTGTCTTCTGGAGAAGAAAGTGAGTCTGACCAGCGTGATGTCCACCAGGTCGATTAGCTTCCCGTCAGGAACGAAGGCATTCGCCAAGTCTTTGATGGCCTGGACCATGGCGACCAGCTTGTATAGAATACAATCATGAAATATTATAGCCCAACAAAAATATTATTATCATCGTTTACCTCGGTCTTTTTCTCAGTGATCACAGCTGTCCATCGGTTCTTTGGCGGTAAGTCCAGGTCCAACGTGTACCAGCTGACCGCCCCTTTAAACCTGGATAAAACATGTCAATAATTTTAATTACATATCTCTTTTTTGCCTCTTTTTGTCTTATGATTTTTTTTAACATGAAGTAGTTAATTTACAGCATTCATGAGTACATTATTTCCAACTAGAAGAAGCAATTCCTGAAGGAATGCTCCCAATGTTGAAATTGAAGTGAAATACTGACAGAATGTAGTATGAATGTAAGAATGCTTTGAATTTCCAGGAAAAACGAAATTTGGTTTGGAACTTGGGAGGGTGTTAGTTTGAATGCCCAGGATGAGTGGAATGTGTTGATGTTGGAATGGTTTGAATAAGTTGAAAAATGTGGGAATTGGTCAACTTGGAAAAATGCCCCATTCAGTTCAATGGGAACTTCCTGGAATTTTGGCAAAAGCAGGATTTTTGGAAAATGATATGTCCTGAATGAGCTGAATTGGTTGGTGTTGGAATTGTTTAAAATCGGGCAAGAAATGTTGGAAGTAGTAAAATGGTATTAGGGGATTTCGGGAAAATCTGGAATTTTTTTTTTACTTGGAAAAAGGGTAGTTTAAATTCCCAGAATGTTGGAATGGGTTGAAGAATGTGGGTATTGTGGAAGTTTGAAAAGTGGCCAATTCATTTCAATGGGAATTTCGGGAAAATCTGGAATTTTTTGGAAAATGGTAAAAAACTTCAATGGTCTGAATTTTCCAAATCCGTCGAGAAATGTTGAAGTAGTAACATGTTAAATTGAGAAATTCTATTACGGAATTCCTGGAATATTGGAAAAACGGGGAATTTTTGTTTTCAAAAAACAACTTTGTTTTTTGTCCGAATTAAGAGGAATGTTTTGACGGTGGAACGGTTGAAATGCGTTGAAAAATGTGGAAGGAGTAGTTGCCAGAAAATAGGGTGTTGGAAAAGCAGGAATTCTGGAAAATCCTGGAATTTTTTTTAACTTGGAAAAAAGAGTAGTTTGAATTTTAGAATATGTTGAGGGGGAATGGTTTGAATAGGTTAAATAAATGTGGGAACTGTGGAAGTTGGAAAAAATGGCCAACTCATTTCAATGGGAATTTCCAAAACATTTGGGTATTTTGTGAAAATATGGAATTTTTGGGAAAATGGTAAAAAAACCAAAAAAAACATTGAATGGTCTGAATGAGTTGAAATGGTTGGTGTTGGAATTGTTTAAAATCGGGCAAGAAATGTTGATGTAGTAAAATGGTATTGGGGATTACGGGAAAATCTAGAATTTTTTTTGAACCTGGAAAAAGGGTAGTTTAAATTCCCAGAATGGTGGAATGGTTTGAATGGGTTGAAGAATGTGGGAATTGTGGAAGTTTGAAAAGTGGCCAATTCATTTCAATGGGAATTTCAGGAAAATCTGGAATTTTTTTGGAAAATGGTAAAAAACTTCAATGGTTGGAATGAGTTAAAATGGTTGGTGTTGGAATTTTCCAAATCTGTCGAGAAATGAAGTAGTAACATGTTAAATTGAGAAATTATATTACGGAATTCCTGGAATTTTGGAAAAACGGGGAATTTTTGTTTTCAAAAAACAACTTTGTTTTTTGGCCGGAGTAAGAGGAATGTTTTGATGGTGGAACGATTGAAATGCAATGAAAAATGTGGAAGGAGTAGTTGCCAGAAAATAGGGTGGAAATAGGGTTTTGAGAAAAGCAGGAATTCTGGAAAATCCTGGAATTTTTTTGAACTTGGAAAAAGAGTAGTTTGAATTTTGGAATATGTTGAAGGTGGAATGGTTTGAATAGGTTAAAGAAATGTGGAAACTGTGGAAGTTGGAAAAAATGGCCAACTCATTTCAATGGGAAGTTCCAAAACATTTGGGTATTTTGTGAAAATCTGGAATTTCTTTGAAAATGGTAAATCAACAACAACAACAAAAAACCTTGAATGGTTTGAATGAGTTGAAATGGTTGGTGTTGGAATTTTCCAAATCCGTCGAGAAACGTTGAAGTAGTAACATTGAAATGAGAAATTGTATTACGGGATTTCAGAAAAATCGGGATTTTTTCCAGTTCAAAACACAACTTTGTTTTTTGTCCTGATTAAGAGGAATGTTTTAACGGTGGAACGGTTGAAATGCGTTGAAAAATGTGGAAGAAGTAGTCGCCAGGAAAAAAAGAGTGGAAATAGGGCTTTGGAAAAGCAGGAATTCTGGAAAATCCTGGAATTTTTTGGAACTTGGAAAAAGGGAAGTTTGGATTACCAGAATGGTGGATTGTGTTGAAGGGGGAATGGTTTGAATGGAATGAAGAATGTGGGGATTGTGGAAGTTTGAAAAATTGGCCAACTCATTTCAATGGGAATTTCGGGAAAATCTGGATTTTTTTTGAAAATGGTAAAAAAACAACAACAACCTTCAATGAGTTGAAATGGTTGGTGTTGGAATTTTCCAAATCCGTCAAGAAAGGTTGAAGTAGTAACATGTTGAATTGAGAAATTGTATTACAGAATTCCTGGAATTTCGGAAAAAAATGGGAATTTTTCCAGGTCAAAAATTAACTTTGTTTTTTGTCCTGATTAAGAGGAATGTTTTGATGGTGGAACGGTTGAAATGTGTTGGAAAATGTGGAAGGAGAAGTAGCCAGAAAAAAAACGTGGAAATAGGGCTTCGGAAAAGCAGGAATTCTGGAAAATTCTGGAATTTTTGGAACTTGGAAAAGGGTAGTTTGAATTTCCGAATGGCAGAATTTGTTGAAAGAGGAATGGTTTGAAGAATGTGGGTATTGTGGAAGTTTGAAAAATGGCCAATTAATTTCAATGGGAATTTCCAAAACATTTGGGAATTTCGGGAAAAGCGATAATTTTTTTGAAAATTGTAAAAAACTTGAATCGTCTGAATGAGTTGAAATGGTTGGTTTTGAAATTTTTCAAATCTGTCGAGAAATGTTGAAGTACAGAGGAAATGAGAAAGTGTTTGAGAATTCCTGGAATTTCGGAAAAACAAGGATTTTTTCTAGTTCAAAAAACAACTAGTTTTTTATCGTGATTAAGAGGAAAGTTTTGACGGCAGAACGGTTGAAATGCGTTGAAAAATGTGGAAGAAGTAGTCGCCAGAAAAAAAAGAGTGGAAATAGGGCTTTGGAAAAGCAGGAATTCTCGAAAATCCTGGAATTTTTTGGAACTTGGAAAAAGGGAAGTTTGGATTTCCAGAATGGTGGAATGTGTTGAAGGGGGAATGGTTTAAATGGAATGAAGAATGTGGAAGTTTGAAAAATTGGCCAACTCATTTCAATGGGAATTTCCAAAACATTTGGGAATTTCGGAAAAATCTGGAATTTTTTTGAAAATGGTAAAAAAACAACAACAACCTTCAATCAGTTCATATGGTTGGTGTTGGAATTTTCCAAATCCGTCGAGAAATGTTGAAGTAGTAACATGTTGAATTGAGAAATTGTATTACAGAATTCCTGGAATTTCGGAAAAACTGGGGAATTTTTCCAGTTCAAACATCAACTTTGTTTTTTGTCCTGATTAAGAGGAATGTTTTGACGGTGGAACGGTTGAAATGTGTTGGAAAATGTGGAAGGAGAAGTCGCCAGAAAAAAGGGTGTAATTAGGGCTTTGGAAAAGCAGGAATTCTGGAAAACCCTGGAATTTTTTTGAACTTGGAAAAGGTAAGTTTGAATTTCCAGAATGGCTGAATGTGTTGAAAGATGAATGGTTTGAAGAATGTGAGTATTGTGGATGTTTGAAAAATGGCCAATTCCTTTCAATGGGAATTTCCAAAACATTTGGGAATTTCGGGAAAAGCGATATTTTTTTTGAAAATGGTAAAAAACTTGCATTGTCTGAATGAGTTGAAATAGTTGGTGTTGAAATTTTTCAAATCCGTCCAGAAATGTTGAAGTATAGAAGAAATGAGAAAGTGTTTTAGATAATTCCTGGAATTTCGGAAAAACAAGGAATTTTTCCAGTTAAAAAAAACACTCGTTTTTTTATTCTGATTAAGAGGAATGTTTTGACGGCAGAACGCTTGAAGTGGGTTGAAAAATGTGGAAGAAGTAGTCGCCAGAAAAAAAAGAGTGGAAATAGGGCTTTGGAAAAGCAGGAATTCTCGAAAATCCTGGAATTTTTTGGAACTTGGAAAAAGGGAAGTTTGGATTTCCAGAATGGTGGAATGTGTTGAAGGGGGAATGGTTTAAATGGAATGAAGAATGTGGAAGTTTGAAAAATTGGCCAACTCATTTCAATGGGAATTTCCAAAACATTTGGGAATTTCGGAAAAATCTGGAATTTTTTTGAAAATGGTAAAAAAACAACAACAACCTTCAATCAGTTCATATGGTTGGTGTTGGAATTTTCCAAATCCGTCGAGAAATGTTGAAGTAGTAACATGTTGAATTGAGAAATTGTATTACAGAATTCCTGGAATTTCGGAAAAACTGGGGAATTTTTCCAGTTCAAACATCAACTTTGTTTTTTGTCCTGATTAAGAGGAATGTTTTGACGGTGGAACGGTTGAAATGTGTTGGAAAATGTGGAAGGAGAAGTCGCCAGAAAAAAGGGTGTAATTAGGGCTTTGGAAAAGCAGGAATTCTGGAAAACCCTGGAATTTTTTTGAACTTGGAAAAGGTAAGTTTGAATTTCCAGAATGGCTGAATGTGTTGAAAGATGAATGGTTTGAAGAATGTGAGTATTGTGGATGTTTGAAAAATGGCCAATTCCTTTCAATGGGAATTTCCAAAACATTTGGGAATTTCGGGAAAAGCGATATTTTTTTTGAAAATGGTAAAAAACTTGCATTGTCTGAATGAGTTGAAATGGTTGGTGTTGAAATTTTTCAAATCCGTCCAGAAATGTTGAAGTATAGAAGAAATGAGAAAGTGTTTTAGATAATTCCTGGAATTTCGGAAAAACAAGGAATTTTTCCAGTTAAAAAAACCACTCGTTTTTTTATTCTGATTAAGAGGAATGTTTTGACGGCAGAACGCTTGAAGTGGGTTGAAAAATGTGGAAGGAGAAGTCGCCAGAAAAAAGGGTGGAAATAGGGCTTCGGAAAAGCAGGAATTCTGGAAAATCCCGGAATTTTTTGAACTTGGAAAAGGGTAGTTTGAATTTCCAGAATGGTTGGATGTGTTGAAAGAGGAATGGTTTGAAGAATGTGGGAATTGTGGAAGTTTGAAAAATGGCCAATTCATTTCATTGGGAATTTCCAAAACAGTTGGGGATTTCAGGAAAAGCGATAATTTTTTTGAAAATTGTAAAAAACTTGAATCGTCTGAATGAGTTGAAATGGTTGGTTTTGAAATTTTTCAAATCTGTCGAGAAATGTTGAAGTATAGAGGAAATGAGAAAGTGTTTTAGAGAATTCCTGGAATTTCGGAAAAACAAGGAATTTTTCCAGTTCAAAAAACAACTTGTTTTTTATCCTGATTAAGAGGAATGTTTTGACGGCAGAACGCTTGAAGTGGGTTGAAAAATGTGGAAGGAGTAGTTGCCAGAAAAAAATGGGTGGAAATAGGGCTTTGGAAAAGCAGGAATTCTGGGAAATCCTGGAATTTTTTGGAACTTGGAAAAAGGGAAGTTTGAATTTCCAGAATGGTGGAATGTGTGAATTGTGGACGTTTGAAAAGTGGCCAATTCATTTTTGAATGGGGAAAATGTCCTGGAAAACCTGGAATTCAGGGAAATCTGGGAATTTTTGCAATTTGTCAAGGGAAAGCCTGCGATTCCCGAATAAGTTGAACAGTTTCAAGTTGGAACGGTTTGAATTGGGTGAAAAAAGTTGAAGGTAAAGCGCGACAAAATCTGGAGAAGAAGAATAAATAGATGAATTTTGGTTTTGATTGATTGATTGATACTTTTATTAGTAGATTGCACAGTTCAGTACATATTCCGTACAATTGACCACTAAATGGTAACACCCCAATAAGTTTTTCAACTTGTTAAGTCGGGGTCCACGTTAATCAATTCATGGTATAGGAACCATATGTGTCACATCAGTATTACTTCTTGTTTTAAGTTTCTAAGATGTTGCGTTCAGGTACTAGGGTGTGTTCGTTCACTTTTGTCTAAAAGCGCCATATGTAGCTCAGGGCATACTTAAATGATTTGGCTAGGGCGCTGTCACGCCAAATTTCTTCCCCCTTAAAAAAACCTTTCCCCCCCATTTACTTCCGGGGTCATGATTAATACAGACGTTTTGTTAACGCTATATTCAAAAAAAATTAAAAAACAATTTACAAACACAAGCTATGGGATGACGTGAGAGGAAACGTGACCCCGGAAGTAAGCCTTTAGTCACTCTGCAGAAAAAGGCCATCAGGATTGTTTCCAATGTTCACTACAGACATCATTCAAATCCACTATTTATGGACTTAAAGCAACTTAATTCAAACTCTCCACCATGGGTGCCCGAGCTTTCAGCCGCACTGCCCCACATCTTTGAAACTCATTACCACCAGACCTTCGCAACTTGGACTCATTATCCCTCTTCAAGTTTTTTTTTTTTTTTTTTTCTCATGATACTATTTCCATGAGCACTTGTGGTAACGGTGTGGCTATGTATGTGTGTAGTGTGCATATGTATGTATATATTTATCATTTATTTATATACACATTCATTAAGTTTGTACATAGAGTGAACAAGGAAGTTCGAGCTCAGAGTAATTTATGATTTAAAGAAAAGGGGTGGGATTAAATAAGTGTATACTTCTTCTCACTCCTTTTCAAATATGTAAAAAAAATAAAAATAAAAAGTCGAATGCTCGTTTGTTTTTTTTTGTTTTTTATTCTCCATTGTTTTCATTTTGTTATAATAGCCGCTAAGGCTATAGCACTGTATTAGATCATGCTTGCTCTTGTTTTTTTTTTTTTTTTGCATATTTGAAATAAAAATATATCAATCAATCAATCAATCTAAGACTCAAAACACACCTATACTGGACTGCTTATTCTTTGTAATCATTCTATCTTATCTTTGTTGTTTTTATCCAATTTGATTTTATTGTTTTGATTTTGTACGGTGACCTTGAGTGCCCAGAAAGGCGTCTTATAAATAAAATGTATTATATATATATATATGAAATACTTGACTTGGTGACTCTAGCTGTAAATATACTCCTCCCCTCTTAACCACGCCCCTGCCCCACCCCCCCGAAATCGGAGGTCTCAAGGTTGGCAAGTATGATTCCAACACAATTCTAATAGTCAAAACATATGAAATAGACACCAAGTTTACATTTGTAGCTCATCTGTTTCTAATGTTAGAGACAAAAGGTATCACAAGTGGGGGCCAAATTTGATTGGCCGGTGTGGTGACCCCAAAGGTCACCGGCGCCGTGGCTAAATCATTTAGATAGATAGATAGATAGTACTTTATTGATTCCTTCGGGAGAGTTCCTTCAGGAAAATTTAAATTCCAGCAGCAGTGTACATAGTTGAGATCTATTTAAAAAAAAAAAAAAAAAAAATTAAAAAAAAGGAAACAATAAATAATGGGGGGTTTAAAAAGGAAACAAAATAGAGAAATATTACAAAAAGAATAAAAACAATGGGAATAACAATATAACAGTAAAATAAGAATATAACAAGACAAAGTAGGCAGTAGTGACCATGTTATGAAAAAGTATTGCACTGTTAATGTTTTGCATCCCCTGTCATCCTAATACCCCCCGTCCCCCGTCCCAGAGAGGAGTTGTACAGTCTAATGGCGTGTGGGACAAAGGAGTTCTTGAGTCTATTAGTCCTGCACTTGGGATGAAGCAGTCTAGCACTGAACAGGCTCCTCTGGCTACTGATAACGCTATGCAGAGGGTGACTGGCATCATCCAGGATGCTCACTAGTTTGTCCACAGTCCTCTTCTCTGCCACCGTCACCAGTGAGTCCAGTTTCATTCCCATTGTAGAACCGGCCCGCCTGATCACTTTCTCAAGTCTGGAGCTGTCCTTCTTAGATGTACTGCCCCCCCAGCACACTACCATGTAGAACAGAACACTGGCAACCACAGACTGGTAGTACATCCACAGGAGTTTTCTACAAATGTTGAAGGAGTGCAGTCTCCTGAGGAAGTACAGCCTGCTCTGTCCTTTCTTGTACTGGTGGGTCCGTGTTAACAGTCCAGTCCAGCTTATTTAAGTATGCCCTGAACTACACCTGTGCCAAATTTGGCTCTTTTAGACATAAGTGAACAAAAATATCCCTAAGGGCCTCCACTATACCGTTTAAAGGCCTACTGAAACCCACTACTAGCCACCACGCAGTCTGATAGTTTATATATCAATGATGAAATATTAACATTGCAACACATGCCAATACGGCCTTTTTAGTTTACTAAATTACAATTTTAAATTTCCCGGGAGTTTCGTCTTGGAAACGTCGTGTAATAATGACGTGTACGCAGGACGTCCCGGGTTTTTAGGAAGTATTAGCGCTGCGCACACACACAGCTAAAAGTCGTCTGCTTTAACGGCATAATTTTACAGTATTTTGGACATCAGTGTTGCTGAATCTTTTGCAATTTGTTCAATTAATATTGGAGAAGTCGAAGTAGAAAGATGGAGTTGGGAAGCTTTAGCCTTTAGCCACACAAACACACGGTGATTCCTTGTTTAAAATTCCTGGAGGTGAAACTTTCCTATGGATCAGAGCGCGGTCAAGAGAACATGGATCCCTACCGAATGTCAACCAGCAGGTTTCGGTGAGAAATTTGTGGTTAAAAAGTCAGTTCTTACCGGAGAAAAGTTGAGCTTGTGCCATCCATAGCTGCCGTCGACTCCCCTGAGACACTGCGCGTCAAGACACCCGTGGACACACCCCTCCGACTATCAGGTACTATTTAACTCACTAAAACACTAGCAACACAATACAAAGATAAGGGATTTCCCAGAATTATCCTAGTAAATGTGTCTAAAAACATCGGAATCCGTCCCAATGCAATCGCGTTTTTTTTTTTTTAAACTTTTTTTTTTTTCTTCTATCAAACAAGAATCTTTCATCCTCGCTCAAATTAATGGGGAAAATGTTTTCTCGGTCGGAATAGCTGTTTTTGTTGGAGGCTCTGTCACGCCAAATTTCTTCTCTCTACAACCCCCCCCCCCCATTTACTTCCGGGGTCATGATTAATAAAGACGTTTTGTTAATGCTGTATTATAAAAATATAACGCTATATTATAAAAATACAGACGTTTTGTTAACGCTGTATTATAAAAAAAATTTAAAAAACAATTTACAAACACAAGCTATGGGATGACATAAGAGGAAACGTGACCCCGGAAGTAAATGCGTCATCCCATAGCTTGTGTTTGTAAATTGCTTTTTAAATTTTTTTATAATATAGCGTTAAAAAAACGTCTGTATTTTTATAATATAGCGTTATATTTTTATAATATATCGTTAAAAAACGTCTATTAATCATGAGCCCAGAAGTAAATGGGGGGGGGGGGGGGGTTTGTAGGGGGAAGAAATTTGGCGTGACAGCTCCCATTAAAATCAATGTGAATATGTGAGGAGCCCCCACACGTGTGACGTCATCGTCTGCGACTTCCGGTACAGGCAGGGCTTTATCTCTTCGCACCGAAAGTTGCGAACTTTATCGTGGATGTTCTTTACTAAATCCTTTCAGCAAAAATATTGGCAATATCGCGAAATGATCAAGTATGACACATAGAATGGACCAGCTATCCCTGTTTAAATAAGAACATCTCATTTCAGTAGGCCTTTAAAATTGTTTATAGCAGTTCTTGCAATCTAGCGCCATTTCTAAATTATTTAAAAAAATATCACACGACCTAAGAAAACAATAATCAACCTTAAGAACGCATTATTTTGTAATTTGCCTTTATATACGAGTCAAATCATTACATAAATCCACTCATTATCTGAGAATGAAACGCGCACCTTGAACTAATCATTGAAACACTGTGGATAACAGACAGCATTTGAACGCAACCCAGTTACGAAACAAATGCTTTTTGTTGTGAGCATTTCTTTACAATATGAATATTTATCACAAGATTGTGACTTACGTGGGGCCACTCGGCGGATACATTCCCGCCCTGCAGTCTTCCGTATACTGTGCGAAAGATGATATTAAATGTTTTACACGATAAAATGAAATATTGTATAAGAAATAGCACCAATGTGACTTACCGGTGGTATAAACTGTGCCGATGTGAGCGTGAATAAAGTAGCTAAAGGGAGAAACCGCAGGCAGGACATTTTGTTGATTTGACAACAGCCGAACACAAAATGTGAGAAATTCAATTGCGAGGCTTGCTTGTTTTCTTGTGACACCACGCTGACTTACTTTCAACCAAAATAGGGGGCAACCGGAAGTGGATGCCGACGAGTTAAACTTCAATGACGCAACAAATACTTATACAACAAAACATAATTGGGGTTTTAATTGATGAATTACACGCATGCACTCTTTATTACGAAATAAGTGTACAAGTCTGACATAAGTGATATCGATGTGAATAATAAACACCCCTACAAACAAGCAGAAGTAGAAGTTGGTTCGTTCCAACACAGAAGTGCAGCGTTGTCAGGCAATGATTTTTGTCGGAGAAACTTTGCGCTTTGTTTCACAATATGTTGCATTCATTGAGTGACTTAAAGACACTTTAATCAGGGTTCACCAACTCGGTGCCCGCGGGCAGCAGGTAGCCCGTAAGGACCAGATGAGTGGCCCGCTGGCCTGTTCTAAAAATAGCTCACATAGCAACACTTACCAGTGAGCTGCCTCTATTTTTTAAAATTTTATTTATTTTCTAGCAAGCTGGTCTCGCTTTGCTCGACATTTTTAATTCTAAGAGAGACAAAACTCAAGTAGAATTTGAAAATCCAAGAAAACATTTCAAAGACTTGGTCTTCACTTGTTTAAAATAACTTCATTATTTTTTTTAAACTTTGCTTCTTATAACTATCCGAAAGACAGTTTTAAACAAAAAAATACCTTAAAAATGATTTTAGGATTTTTAAACACATATACCTTTTAAATTCCTTCCTCTTCTTTCCTGACATTTTTAATCAATGTTCAAGTAAATGTATTTGTTTTATTGTAAAGAATAATAAATACATTTTAATTTAATTCTTCACTTTTGCTTGTGTTTTTTCGACAGAGAATATTTGTGAAATATTTCTTCAAACTTATGATTAAAATAAAAAAAATATATATTCTGGAAAATCTAGAAAATCCGTAAAATCAAATTTCAATCTTATTTCAAATTCTTTTGAATTTCTTTTAACATTCTTGTTGTGGAAAATCTAGAAGAAATAATGATTTGTCTTTGTTAGAAATATAGCTTGGTCCAATTTGTTATATATTCTAACAAAGTGCAGACTGGATTTTAACCTATTTAAAACATGTCATCAAAATTCTAAAATTAATCTTAATCAGGAAAAATTACTAATGATGTTCCATAAATTATTTTTTTAACTTTTTCAAAAAGATTCGAATTAGCTAGTTTTTCTCTTCATTTTTTTCAGTAGAATTTTGAATTTTAAAGAGTTGAAATTGAAGATAAACTATGTTTCAAAATATATTTTTCATTTTTTTCGTGTTTTCTCCTCTTTTAAACCGTTCATTTAAGTCTTTTTTTCATCATTTATACTCTACAAAAAAACTTCTGTAAAAGGAAAAAAAATGTACGACGGAATGACAGACAGAAATACCCCTTTTTAAATATATATATAGATTTATTTATTAATTGTAAATTGAGCAAATTGGCTATTTCTGGCAATTTATTTAAGTGTGTATCAAACTGGCAGCCCTTTGCATTAATCAGTTCCCAAGAAGTAGCTCTTGGTTCCAAAATGGTTGGTGACCCCTGCTTTAGATAATACTTCGCCAAACCATGCCGTTGTCACATCCGTGGAATATGGACATGAATGTTTAAAATGGCGTCTCTATATTTCTAAACCGAGAGGTGTTTTTGCCACGTCGGCCACCGTAGTAATTTATTTGCACTACAATGTGAGATCAATTGTTGCTTCTTTTAAGGCAGGGGTGTCCAAACTTTTTTTTAAATCCTTAGGGCTCCTGGGGAGCATAGAGGGTCTCAGTCACTAAAATGTTAAAAATAAGTCAAAATAATATTTTTTATTTAATGCTTACAGTAAATCTCTATATCAACTTGAAGTTGATATAAAGTAAAACAAATAAAGTTTTATGCCTTCTCTGTCAAAGACAACTTAGTTTTTTATAGTAAAACTGAAACATGCAGTATTTAGATAGATAGTACTTTATTGATTCCTTCAGGAGAATTCCTTTATTTAGCAATTAAAGCCAATAAAGATCAATAATGCAGGACACCATTGATTTTAATTGTTTAATATTTTTGAGTAATCACAGTGAAAAGTTAAATAAAATCTTACTAAATATATTTGAGATCTGAAAGGTTCCCCTCTCATAAAGTAATGCATTTTAGTTATTTTTTTACTTTTAACAATTACCTTTCAAGATCAACTTCCGATATATCTGTCGATTTTAAGTTTGAACTATTATTTTTTTTTTTATGCTCTTTTGTCCAAACTTTGATGTTTTTATATGGCAACCACACAACATACGCAATATTTTTTCCACATAAAACATTTTAAAGTGATAATTCTTAAGTAATAATTAATTATAACAGATTGTTTTGTCCTTTTTTTTTTTTTGAGCAATGGAAAAAAAACAAAACTGCCTGCATGGCAGCTTTGTGTCAACATTGCCACTTTTTCTCATTAGATTTCACCTCATTCTACTTTTTTTAAAGTTTTTTTTTTTCAATTTTTGCAATGCCATCAATTTTTGAATTTTTGCAGAATGTGTGGCGGGCCGGTAAACGATTAGCTGCGGGCCGCAAATGGCCCCCGGGCCGCACTTTGGACTCCCCTGTTTTAAGGTAAATGTGAATATCAGCTGTATTTACAGATACCTAGGACATAATTCCATATTTCATATTTCCATAGTTCAGGTATTTTATGTATTTAAAAATGCGCTTTAATGGCAATTATTTATTTCTAAGTGTTTTATTTTCTTGCCATCACGTGACTAAATCTTGCTCCGCTTGAGTACATCATAGAATGCATTGATTGGACTTTAAAGGACAAACATCACCCCTGGACCAGAGGACATTGTTCCTGGAGCACATTTGGCCCGAAATCAGATGCTTCAAAACTAACATTAGTGTCCACATAACTTTCAGATGTATTTTCATATTAGTTTATTAGAACTGTAATATTTGATAGTATATTGATTAACTCCTGATGGTAGATTTCAGCTGCTTCTTATATGGTGTTTTAATGGGTGACAAGTGGGATTTTTAATGGAGAAGAACTGAAGACATGACCATGAAGAGTTTATTCCAAAAAAAAATCAGGTGACTACATATGGTCCATTCTACAAAAAAAATGTTTACATAAAAGACAGCACATTTTTCATTTGCAATATCTGTCTGCTTTCATTTTGCTCCTCCTGTAATGAAAAAATTAGATATCACTGGAAAATTCTAAAATATTAACCACCATGGAGAAAAGTTCACGGACTAAATTGGATCTTACAACCATATTTTTATAATAAAGTGCCGTCATGCACCACTGCCAACTACAACAATCTTACTGTTACATTATTGAATCAACTAAATGGGAGTTATCCATGTTATGTATAATATATATATATATATTCATGTCAAATATATAAGGCACCTGTCAAGCAAAGCCTCGTGGAACTTTCCGTCGAGCCTCGCTTTCTTCAGCTTGGACGACTCGTCCTCGTTCACTCTGAGACGTCGGTCCTGGAAACTCTGAAACTTCTTCCTGTATCACGTCACGTCACATAGAAAAAAAAAAAACATGACTCAACAAGACATGAACAGCTTACATAATAACATCAATTACAAGCCAACGATGGCTCTTCATTTTATTCTCCTTTATTTCCGGATCGTGTTAGTTTGCGTGGTGGCTTTGTTGCTCTGCAGAATTCTCAAAAGCACAGGCACATTTTTTTTTTTAAATAACTATTAGCTGTGTGTATGGAGTGTCAAATGGGACAGGATGAAATAATTACATAAATGTGTCATTAATTAATTTAAATTGTAATTAAATATATGAATGTGTTAGTAAATGTGTCATTAATTGGATGTAAAATAATTTATTAAAAAAAATTATTATTTCTATATTTAATCATTAAAAAAATATTATTTATTTCATGATTTAATTGGCGTAAATTCCAGACCAATAATCGCAACATTTTTCCTACACTTTGAACCCTGCGGCTTTTAAAACACATGAAAAGACACTTAAATTGTGTGGTATTGTTTGTGCCACGGCGCCATCTTTTGGACAAGTTTGCTCACTGCAGAAGCTGCTGGGTTAACAGTACAGTATTTCCTGCTGTTTAAAACTTTAAAGTAGAAGTGCCATTCTGTCTTCTAACCGTCCATAGCATTTCTACTCGCATGGGCCTTCCGTTCGATTGTAGCTGAGAGAGGCACCAGTGCCCCCCGCGACCCCAAGAGTAGGAAATGGATGGATGGATTCTACATTCATCACTTAACAACGTATGTAAATTTAACAATATAACTAAAACTATTTATACTAACAAAATGGTCCCATGTGTGATGTCTGTAGGCGTGTTTTCATGCATATTTGTACACGCTATCGTGATGTAATCTCGTCGTTAGTATTAGCTAATATGCTAACACCTTGACGAGTGTCTGTGTTAGTATTATTAACTTACAATGGCATTCTTTCTGTGTTGTTTCAGTTTCACAAATTCCTCAGTAAATTCACCAAAATGTCACACGGGACCTACTGAGACTGTTTAGCTGACTGGAGAGCTAGCTTCCGCAGCTAATGGGTCCATGACGATGACTTCTGTTTTCTTTGATCAGCCGTTATACTGCCCTGTTACAGGCACCGTTTGAACAATTAAAGTATATAGATGAACCTTTACAGAATCTTTCTGTGTAAATAACTCGCTTCTCAACGTATATTCTGCGGCTTACAGTCCGGTGCGGCTAATATATGGAACCGTTTTTTTCCTAAAATGTAGTGGTAATTATTTAAGTCCATCCATCCATCTTCTTCCGCTTATCCGAGGTCGGCTCATGGGGGCAGCAGCCTAAGCAGGGAAGCCCAGACTTTCCTCTCCTCAGCCACTACGTCGAGCTCATTCCCGGGGGATCCTGAGGCGTTCCCAGGCCAGCCGGGAGACGTAGTCTTTCCAACGTGTCCTGGGTCTACCAGTCGGACATGCCCTAAACACCACCCTTGGGAGGCGTTCAGGTAGCATCCTGACCAGATGCCCAAACCACCTCATCTGGCTCCTCTCGATGTGGAGGAGCAGCGGCTTTACTTTGAGTTCCTCCCGGATGGCAGAGCTTCTCACCCTATCTCTAAGGGAGAGCCCCGCCACCCGGCGGAGGAAACTCATCTTGGCCGCTTGTACCCGTGATCTTGTCCTTTCGGTCATGGCCCAAAGCTCATGACCATAGGTGAAAATGGGAATGTAGATCGACCGGTAAATTGAGAGCTTTGCCTTCCGGCTCAGCTCCTTCTTCACCACAACGAATCCATACATCGTCCGCATTACTGAAGACGCCGCACCGATTCGCCAGTCGATCTCACGATCCACTCTTCCCTCACTCGTGAGCAAGACTCCGAGATACTTGAACTCCTCCACTTGGGGCCCAATTATTCAAGTATTTATTCAAATGTTTACTTCATGAACCGGTGCGGCAGCTTAATTTATTTTATCTGTCAAACTCATGGGCGGGTCTTAACACCTGCTTGGTTAAACGTTAAAAGAGTGGTCGATATCCCAGTCTGAAAGTGCGGAAATAACTCTGACGACATAAATTAATGGAGCGCTGACACAGTTTCATGCAAAAAAATAGTTAAATCGAGAAAAAATTAAAACAAAATAAATTAATTAAGTAGTGAAAACATTAAATAGATTTAATTTTACATTAAAATGCATTGACACATTTAAGCATTTATCCAAAGATGTAATTATTTTTTTCATTCTGTGCTAAAGATCTATTAATTTTTTTCAGTCCGTCCCATTTGATCCTCCTTAAGTATGAAGCATGTTTAAAAAAATTAACTATTTGTTTCCCCTGACTCTGTTTTTATTTCAGTATACAAAGCATACCGAAAGCATTGCACCCGTTCTCCACATACAGTACATTTTGAGGAAATCTTCAGGCATATGATTTGACCACAATGAAAAATACTGAAAAAATATCCGGAGGTCTGGGGGACGAAGGCCCCCAGCCAGCTCCTGGTTTTTCACCAATTTAACATGCTAAAATTAACAAAAAAAGCACAATTTGAAGAAAATATTTTAGTGTTTAAAGACATGAAAACATCATTAATAGAACATACATACCCCAATTATCCTAATGAATCACTGTATATGGTTCAGTCCCAACAGTATTTAGTCACTAATATTTACATCTTGTGTTCATTTCACATCCACAGGTGTCACATTGATCAGTGTTATAATCTACAGTTTATTTACAGTATTACCACATTACTTCAGTTCACTTCACACATTTACTTGCTCGGAGAGCCATAACATGAGCTTTCCTTGCAAATTTCTGAACAGCCTGCATTTTCCTTTTGGTCTCTGCTTTTGTAGCTTATTTTTTGGATTTCACTGCCAACTTCTGCCTCTAGTATTATATGCAAATTTATTTAAAATAAATTGTTAATTGGAATCAATAATGTGACTTTTTGAATTTCTGTGATTTCATAATATATTTTTACATGGCTTTTTATGTTTAGAAAAAAACATTTATATTTCGCAAAGCAATAATTAGTTAATATTTAAAACAAACACGCGTATATCGCAAGCAAATATTTTTTATCTTACCTCATTATTAACTACCCTGTCTGCAACTGAAGTGGGTTGTTTGGGTGGATCTTCCCTCTCGATGTAAACAAAGGCTGAAGTCCGTAAGGTTTGCTCACTTTCGGTTGACTTCCAAAAGTACCAGCTAGTGAAAAGTTTGTTTTCCTTGCTTCAAGTTGTTTCATATGTTTTTGGCATTTCGCATGTACTTCCAAAGCCTTGAAACCTCGTTATCCATAGTCAATATTATCATGACACCACGTGCACAAAACTTGTCCGGGACGATCGATTTTCCGAATAAAATCGCCGAACAAAGTCGTAACTTCCTTCTTCCCAACAGTTTCAGTGATTTTCCTTTCCGTCCAGTCCCATCGAAACGTATTTGGACATGTTTATCAATTTCTTTTACTCGTGAAGCGTCCTTTCTCTCGAGAACCGACATCGTTTACATTTGGAAAATGGCGGTAATAACGTCATCATTCATAACAGATGTCCTGATTGGTCACAAGGAACATATCCACCAATCAACTCCGGCGTAATATAATATTACGCCGGAGTTGATTGGTCGACACTGTTTTTCCCCCGGAAATTTTTAAAAAAAGACGGAATTCCGACTTTAGACGGAAAAATCACATGCTTGTCTTCAGTAAATCGGTCAGAAATAATATAAAAAATACAACTGCCATGTCCACATTTACTTGCACATTAAACTTTACATACCATATCATATATTGCAGTAATTAGTTTGATTCAGAATCAAACTGTTGTAAAATGTTAATGCTTAATAATTCTATGTTGTGTTTTGATTTACCTGACATTAATGTTTTTTCATCTTAACAATATTTAGTCATGTGCTCATGTTGTCCTCCTTTACAATATGTGTGTCTTTCCCCGACACGAGGACTGCACCCTCCTATGAAGACTCGCAATGTGAAGCAAACGAGGCGTGCATAAAACGCATGTGATCCACCAGACTGATGAGCGGACGCTTGAGGGCGTGATGACGTGTCCGCTCATGCAGTTTTGGTGTCAACGATGCGTGTTGTGGGTGTGTGCTGACAGGAAGCTGACATAATGGGAAGGAAATCAGCTTCTCCAAGGAAAAACACACAACAGTGCAAGTTAAAAGTATTTCATACACTACGGAGATCATAAGCTCATAGTATTAAATATTTTTATGGCAGAAAGGTATGGAGGAAGGAAAGTACGTACACGTAATTGACCTCACAGGACTTGACGTTGCCTCGGTCCTCGTCGGCGATGTCGTCTTTTCGCTTGACCTCCTGCTCCGCACACGACCTGATCTGCTCGCCATTCAGCACACAAACAGAGAAGTTTAATACAGACACCTGGCGGCTAGGTCACAAAGATATATATTCTGTATCTCGAGAGAGGCGGTGTGCAATCAAAAGATTAAAATGTGGTTGTTTTTTGTCACCTTCAGCATTTCGCCCTCGCCCGCTGTCTTGCTCTTGGCCTCGATGTCGCCGCTCTCGCTGTAGGAGATGAAGCAGCTGTTGGAGGCCAAGAGCGCCATCTTGCTCTGCAAACACAGTAAGAAACAGCAGGTTAGCAGAACATTTAAGTCGTTGGATACTTTTGCTGTCCTGAATTCTAAAATGAACAACATGCTTACTTTAAAGTGCATCTGCTATGCAAAAAAAAAAAGGATGAGCCAGATGGTATATAAATAATAATAGAAGCATTTCCAAACGGTTTGGCTGCTGACAAACCTGGTAACACATTGCGTCATTCCCAGTTGAATTATTTTAGCTCTGTGTAACTTTTGCTTTTCTTTAGTGAATAAGCTAACCCAGCATGATGTTGCTGTTAGGACTTTAGCTCACATGGCTATGGTAGTGTTGCAAACATCCTGTCCTACTCCATAAAGGGGAACTGCATTTATTTTTTTTTAATTTTTACCATTATTCCCAATCCCTAGGTAAGACAGCACAAATGTTTTTCCTTTTTATGCATTCTAACTCGTAAATAAACGTAAAATAAGGCAGTTAAATTGATTAACGTGGACCCCGACTTAAACAAGTTGAAACACTTATTCGGGTGTTACCATTTAGTGGTCAATTGTACAGAATATGTACTGAACTGTGCAATCTACTAATAAAAGTACCAATCAAAAATAACAATGGAGTCAACGAGATGTCCTCTACTATGCCCATGACACAGTAAAAACATCCAAAAAGCCCCAACAATCGTCCTATGTCAAGATTTATGCTTTGCTTGAGCTGTTTTTCCTGGTCTCTAACTAACCCCACAGCCCCTTGGCCTGTGCAAAATGGCTATATCAACTTAAGATTTCCCCCTACCTTTTAAAGAGACCAATTAATACAAATGACAGATGTAATTCAAACAAACTTTGCATGTAATTGATCAAAAACTAGTAGTTTGCAATGCATTTTACTTTTAGCAAAATTCTAATTGTATAATGTTGTTCTTTTTAGACCAGATATAAATACCTAAATTGAAATCTTCCTCTTATAGGCAATACTTATTATTGAATATATGTATCTAAACAAATATGCATTAAAATAAAAAATAATCTCCAACATTGAGATTAAAAAGTGCAAACATAATATTTCTGTCTTGAAAAAAATACTTCTATATATAAAATTGTAGCACTTCACATTGCATGTAAATAAATAAACTCCAATAAATCAATAAAGATACCAATAATCATTAAATAGTAAAACAAATCCTTCAGATCAATAAAGTGCACATTTAAAACGTATGTTTTGAATAAAACACTACTGTAAAATAAAAATGTAGTATTCGTAATCAAGTAAACATTGAGATGGCTCAATATTTTTAGTAATGGATAAACGCTGGCATGACCATGGAGTATCCTGGGCTCCTTGTACGTATGTATTGATGTTAAAGACAATGTACACTTCATTGCACATGTAATATAAAACCATATTGATGATTAAATGCGTTACAATTCCACGAGAGTTTTGCAGCAGCACACGTGCGTACCAACTGTCTATGTTTTGGAAGTGCACAGCGACTGCTTTAGTGATCGCTGTGCATTGTTCTTCTTTCTTGTAGTAGTACCTTCTGTAAATGATTTCGCCACAGTACAGTAAGCTGCTTCTTAGGAATTAGTTTGTTTTGCTGCTGCCTTTTTAAAATAAACTTTGCAGCGTGCAGTTACTTGTTGCACATCTGCTGCTGCAAATCTAAAGCACTAACAACTAGAGATGCCCGATAATATCAGACTGCCGATATTATCGGCCGATAAATGCTTTAAAATGTAATATTTGAAATTATCGGTATCGGTTTAAAAAAGTATAATTCATGACTTTTTAAAACGCCGCTGTACGGAGTGGTACACGGACGTAGGCGGAAGTACAGACCAGTCATGCTTGCCAACCCTCACGATCTTCCCGGGAGAGTCCCGAATTTCAGTGCGCCTCCCGAAAATGTCCCGGGCCAACCATTCTCCCGATTTCTACCAAGACAACAACATTGGGGGCATACCTTAAAGGCACTGCCTTTACGTGTCGGCCCAACCACATAATATCTACGGTTTTTCACATACACAAGTGATTGCAAGGCATACTTGGTCAACAGCCATACAGGTCACACTGAGGGTGGCCTTATAAACAACTTCAACACTGTTACAAATATGCGCCACACTGTGTACCCACACCAAACAAGTATGACAAACACATTTCGGGAGAACATCCGCACCGTAACACAACATAAACACAACAGAACAAATACTCAGAACCCCTTGCAGCACTAACTATTCCGGGACGCTACAATATCCACCCCGCAATATCGGCAAAAAAAAACATAATCAGACATTTCTACTGACAACTCTTTTCTTTTCTTAGGAACAAACGTCACACTCTCCTTAGCATTAGCCATGTTTTGGGAGGTTTGTGGATCTCTGCTAAGGACGTAAGCAGGCAGGCAAGGGCTATGGAAACTCATGGGGGAAATAAAATATGCCTGAGCAAGAGAAGAAAAACTTTTTTTTTTTTTTAAATCATCTGCAACAAAAACTTCAATTTGTCAATAAAATCAATACATTGCGCAGGCCTTCTCGAAACACAAAACATGTTCCCAATAAAGCTAACAAAACACTTAAAACTGTCCAAACTGCCGCATACACTACTATGGGACGTCTGAAATGTATTCATTATTTGTTGAAAATACTACAATAATGTAAGAACTTTAAAACACGCACAAGAAAACAGGCTCACTTCTTGAAAAACAGGCTCCCACTGCTCTCTGGCGCCGATGGCGTCCGAGCGGCCCACCACCAAACCGTCAGAGTTGAGCCCCAGGTACTTGCCGTAGCCGGACTTCAAGGCTATCCTGAAAAGATTGTGGATCACAAATATTCAGTAAAAGCCTGCAGCTATGTTTATGGTTTTGTACATTTTTGTCACCTGTTGTCAGAGAGCTTGACCGCTGTGAACTGTTCAGGAGGGTCGGGTCCTTCATCGTCTGGGAAAAACAATTAAGCCAGTACATCGTTTTTGAAATATTATGCTTTGATCTCTTAGTTACCTAGTTTTAAATATGGGCTCCACTAAACTAATACATTAAAATCACCAAAATTATTCCAGAGCGCGGCCACTGCTGCTGCTCACTGCTTCCCTCACCTCTCAGGGGGTGAAACAAAGGGATGGGTCAAATGCAGAGGGTAATTTCACCACACCTAGTGAGTGTGCGACTATCAGCGGTACTTTAACTATTTAACGTAACATGTTTTTCTCTTTAAGTCCACTAGCAACTAGGTGGGGCAGTAGCCCACCAACAATTTTGTAAAATTCATTACTGCCAACTACAGCATTGGAGTGGAAAACAACTTGGAAAAAAAAATTAATCAAAAAGACAAAAATACTTGTGATTGTTGAACGCCCTGAACTCTACATTTAGGGTACAACGATTCATCAAGTAAATTGACTGATTGGATTTGTATTTTCTTCCCTCTACAATTTGTTTATTGGGTAATTTTTATTTAGCCTTTATTAAACCAGGTAAAATCCCTTTGAGATCAAATATCTCTTTTCCAAGGGTGACGTGGCCAAAAGGCCATCAGCAAGGTTACATTAAAAAGAGTAAACAACACATAAAACATCAAATTTACAACATTGAAACTTGCTCACATAACACATGTTTATACAGACAAGGTAGACTGCAATGCTTTCGCAGAAAGCTTGAAACTCATTTAATGTAACAAGGGTTTGAAGTTGAAGATTCGATTGTAGGTTACTCCAAGCCTTCGGTGCTGAAAACCTAAATGCTTTATTGCTAATATGCCAAGATACTTTTTGCACACATGAGAATGGTGCACCTGTTGGTGTGTGGCGGGGAGAGCAGAGTGCCAAAAAAGATGGTTCAAAGAAAAAAGGAGAAGTTACATAGAGCGCAGAGGACCCAAAGAAGGCGATTTAGAAGTGTAAAAGACAGACGTCGTGGTGGAATGTTTGCATTGTCAAACACAGCTGGCATTTCACAATAAAACTGACAAATGTGAAGATAGAGGCACATTGCCAAAAAGCATCTTGCATTTTTAAGAGCAGCAAACAACCAGAGACCAGGTAAAAGTACAGTGGATCTGGAAAGTATTCACAGAGTATCACTTTTTCTGCATTTTGGTATGTTACAACCATATTAAAAAATGGAATATATTGATTGTTGTGCTTGAAGTTCTACACACAATACGAAAACGTTTTTTCATGAATTTAGCTATTTAAAAAAAAACTACAAATCACATGTACCGTATTTCCAAACTATGGGGCGCACCAGCATATAAGCCGCACCCACAAAATTTTATAAAAATAAATATGCTTTCATGTTTTAGCCGCACCGGACTAAAGCTTTAGATATATACGTTGTGAAATTTACACAAAAAGATTTTTAATTGTTTATTTATATACCTTAAAGGCCTACTGAAACCCACTACTACCAACCACGCAGTCTGATAGTTTATATATCAATGATGAAATATTAACATTGCAACACTTGCCAATATGGCAGGTTTAGTTTACTGAATTACAATTTTAAATTTACCGCGGAGTTTCTTGTTGAAAACGTCGCGGAATGATGACGCGTGCGCGTGACGTCCCGGGTTGGAGGGGACATATTAGCCCAGCACCATTTGCGGCTAAAAGTCATCTCTTTTCATCGCGCAATTAAACAGTATTCTGGACATTTGTGTTGCTGAATCTTTTGCAATTTGTTTAATTAATAATGGAGAAGTCAAAGTAGAAAGATGGAGGTGGGAAGCTGTAGCCTTTAGCCACACAAACACACGGTGTTTCCTTGTTTAAAATTCCCGGAGGTGAAGCTTTACTATAGATCAGAGCGGTCAAGCGAACATGGTTCCCGACCACTTGTCAACCGGCAGGTTTCGGTGAGAAAATTGTGGTAAAAACTCGCCTCTTACTGGAGATCAGCTGAGCTTGCGCCGTCCATGCAGCTGCCGTCGACTTCCTTCAGAGACTGGCGTCAAGACACCCATGGACACACCCCTCCGACTATTAGGTACTATTTAATCTCACTAAAACACTAGCAACACAAAAGAAAGATAAGGGATTTCCCAGAATTATCCTAGTAAATGTGTCTAAAAACATCTGAATCACTCCCAATGCAATCACCTTTTTTTTTTTTTTACTTTTTTTTTTTCCTAGTCTTTCGCTATCAATATCCTCATCCATGAATCTTTCATTCTCGCTCAAATTAATGGGGAAATTCTCGTTTTCTTGGTCCGAATAGCTTTGGCTGCTGGAGGCTCCCATTATAAACAATGTGAGGACGTGAGGAACCCTCACCCTTGTGACGTCATCGTCTGCTACTTCCGGTACAGGCAAGGCTTTTTTATCAGCACCAAAAATTGCAAACTTGATCGTCGATGTTCTCTACTAAATCCTTTCAGCAAAAATATGGCAATATCGTGAAATGATCAAGTACGACACATAGAATGGACCTGCTATCCCCGTTTAAATAAGAAAATCTCATTTCAGTAGGCCTTTAATTGTTTCAAAACATTGCCTGTAACATGGTGGTAAAACGGAAGATCAAACAAAACAGAAGTCGTCGTCGTCACGGACCTGCTAGCTACAGAAGCTATCACTCCAATCAGCTAAACAGACTCAATAACTCCACGGTGACGTTTTGGTGAATTTACTGAGGATTTTTCAAAACAATACATAAGGATGCTTTTTTAGGTTAATAATACTAAGACAGCCACTTGTAAACGTATTAGCATATTAGCTAATGATAACGACGCTAGCTTCATTACATATGACAGCACATACAAATATGCATGAAAACACTTAAGACAGACATCACACATGGGACGGTTTAGTAAGTATGAACTATTTAATTACATTGTAAAACTTAAAAACGTTGCTTGACGTGATGACTAAAGAATACTTTCAAGCAGACACAATTTGGACGGTTTTACTTCTGATTCAAGAGAGTAAAATAGGAATTACATTATGAACCTGCGACACCTGTAGAGAGTAAACTCCTCCAAAAGATGGCGCCATAGCACAAACAATAACACACCTTTTCAGTGCCTCTGCTTGTGTTTTATGAAAACGAATAAACACAAAACGTTATGGCGGTTAATGAAGAAAAATGAAGAAAAATTAGCCACAGGGTCCTTGGAAGTAGTGTAGAATTTTGAGGACAAAAATGAACTTATTCCATTTTGGAATAAGGCTGTAACATAACATAAATGTGGAAAAAGTGAAGCGCTGTGAATATTTTCCATCTCGAACGTTTCACTTGACAAATGTTTTATACAAACACATGTTAGCATAATGCTAGCAATTTGTTTGTCCAAAAGTCAATCACCCTTCTAAGTAATGCCTTCTCAAATCTGTTCAACAGTTTCTCACTCAATTCATTATACTTTATCAGAGAGTCTCTTTGTTTAGTTTGGTTCTTTAACATCTACTACCTGGTTTTAGGCTACACAGTGTTTTGGTTGATATAAGTAACATCCATCCATCCATTTTCTACCGCTTATTCCCTTTCGGGGTCGCGGGGGGCGCTGGCGCCTATCTCAGCTACAATCGGGCGGAAGGCGGGGTACACCCTGGACAAGTAACATGTTAAATAAATAAATGATAAATGGGTTGTACTTGTATAGCGCTTTTCTACCTTCAAGGTACTCAAAGCGCTTTGACACTACTTCCACATTTACCCATTCACACACACATTCACACACTGATGGAGGGAGCTGCCATGCAAGGCGCTGACCAGCACCCATCAGGAGCAAGGGTGAAGTGTCTTGTTCAGGACACAACGGACGTGACGAGGTTTGTACTAGGTGGGGATTGAACCAGGGACCCTCGGGTTGCGCACGGCCACTCTACCACTGCGCCACGCCGTCCCTTGTCGTGATATTCCATTAGTAAAAGTGCAATTTCAATGTTATGTGAATTTATAAGAAGAGGAAAATAAAGGTCATGAGAAAAATTCTTGTTTATTTAGACTATTTTCCCTAAAAGATACATTGAGGCTCGACAGTGTCTTTTATTTGGTTACTCAATAATTCAAACAAATGATTTGATAAGATTACTCGAAAACTAAAATAATTGGTAGCTGCAGCCCTGACGACAATAGAGTGCCGCTAACTATGAAATTCTGCACATGTGGAAACAGTGTGACTTAAAATGAAAATTTTTAAAGGGTAACAAATCTTGTATTGTTATTAAAGTGTGCATAATTTTAGCCAATACCTGCTTTCTTGTTATTAATATTGCAAAGCCTGCCCTGGGCTCACGAAGGTCTCGTTCACCACCACCGCTCAGACATTAAGGCACTGCTTTGTGTTGCTTTTCAGTCATCATTCACTGAGCCGGCCCGTATTCCTTCTTTATCATTAAATTTGCATTATTTTATTGATGTGTTAACACTGTTTTACACTTGTAAAACTGTTAAGAAAGTAAAAATGTGACTTGAAACATTGCCAGTGCACTTAATAAAAGGTTTTACGAGGCAGATAAACAGAGTGTTAACTCTGTGAGCGCGCGTGACCATTTGAAATATCTCATCTCTCTCCTTCTCCAAAGGCTGGCTCGTGTCCTCTTTCATCTCCCAGAAACGAGCTTATATGTCCACGCAGAGGATGAGGGGAGCCACTCGGGGAATTGGGGGTGTTTCAATCTCCGCGGACTGCTCGCTGCTTCTGATTAAACGTGGGCAGAATTAATTGTCGGGGAGTGCGCTCCGCTATTAAAACGAAGCGCTCCCTCGGATGTGCCCCCAGGCAGTGTGGAAAAAACGGCGGATACACTCGCTGTCCTTGCCCTCAACTCAACCCTTTTCCGTCGCTCTGACGTCTGCACTTACTGCTTACCCCCGCCCCTCTCCACATGCCCCAGGTCTTAAACATAAAACTATATATTTTTAATCTCCTTCAAGTCACAGTAAAAAAAAAAAACTATGGTAATAGTCAAATTTAAAATGTAGATGAGGTTTGAAAAAAGGTGTTCAAAAGGTGTGTGGCTTTGCAACGTAATTAGACTCTCTCCTTTCTTGTGCGGCACGATTGTCATCAAAATACACCGGGGAAACAATTTTATCATATAACCTCTACAAAGGTGCCTCTGTTTGCATCCAATAAATAAAAATCATCCAAAAGATGTCACTTGGAATTTGAAGGTTGTAGCATACTTAGGGATGAGTACCTTTCACATTTCAACCAATACGGCGCTAATTCCCGGTACTAAGGAAACGGTACCAATTTTCAGTAGCTTTTGTGTGTGTTAATAAATATGAATTGATGATAAAATATAATTTTTGGGGGGAAAATTTAAAAATGAACCAAATACGATAACTCATGTAACTTGTTTTATTATTACATTTCTAAGTCAATTTCTTTGTTAGCGTTAAAAAATGGAGCGATGCCTAGAGGAAGTTTGGTCGAGTGCGCTCTCAGTGCTGCTGGAGTGATGGCCAAGAGTCATTGTTGAGGATGTGACGATATGAACATTTTTATATCACGGTTATTTTAATTGCAATATTGTTGAATGTGCTCAAAAAGTACTTATACACACACTGAAATACTAAGATTTTCTTAAATAAATGAAAAAAAAATACACACTGTTAAAAAAGCCACTTTTTTGCATGTTTTGTGTTTTTTTATGCTTCACTGATAGTGTTATAGTCTTATTATGTAATCTATTTTAATGGCTATACGTTTATTGTCTTTAATATGGGTTTGTACTGGAGCACTTTGACATTTATTTCAAGGAAAAGGACGTTGCAAAAAAATATAACACTATGTATTTTTTCTGGTGGGTGTACCACTAATTGGTTGTCCTTGAACGCACCATGAAACCTCCTTCCTCTTGTCATTCTCAGATCAATCATTCTGTGGTCTTGTAGGTTTAATGTACACAATTGAATAGCTTAGTTGTTCAAACAGCAATGTGTTTCTATAAGTTTGGATTGAAGTATGTAATTTCTTATGGGGTATTAGGTTAAATGCCTCCTTTTTTCATGTTTGTGTTCAAGCTAGTGACCCATCTACAGTCAGTGTGTGAGTTTATCAAAGTGCAGTTACCAATCAAGATTGTTCGATCATTTTAGTTTAAAATGGTAATTATTATTAACATTCAGAAGGTTTACTGTGGTTATCATTAATACCGTTTATCGCTACATTCCGAGTTAGAGTCGACAGAGTCAGCAACTGCACATAACGGTACTGTAACATGGCACTGTTTGATTTTATGTGATTTGGTAGGACCGGCGGGATTCAGTCTGGGCCAAAAAGTACCAGGTTTCATGCTTATCCCTAATGACATTGCACACTCGTTAGATTTAAACTACTTATTTTCCTTATTCAGCTGCAAGTAGTTTAATGATGAAAACACCGGCTTAGTGAACACATCTTTTGTTCAGCATGTTGTCATACTTTGCTCAACATTTCTTTCGCCTTCATGGTGCGCCGGGCTATTTTTTTATGTTAAAGCTATCACCAAAGCGCAATTTTGCAATATTCTGTATCTATCAGCACTCTTAGGCTCGTTACTAACAACAGCAAAGGTACCGTATTTTTCGGACTATAAATCGCAGTTTTTTTCATAATTTGGCCGGGGGTGCGACTTATACTCAGGAGCGACTTATGTGTGAAATTATTAACACATTAACGTAAAATATCAAATAATATTATTTAGCTCATTCATGTAAGGGACTAGACGTATAAGATTTCATCGGATTTAGCAATTAGGAGTGACAGATTGTTTGGTAAACGTATAGCATGTTCCATATGTTATAGTTATTTAAATGACTCTTACCATAATATGTTACGTTAACATACCAGTCACCTTCTCAGTTGGTTATTTATGCTTCATATAACGTACACTTATTCAGCCTGTTGTTCACTATTCTTTGTTTATTTTAAATTGCCTTTCAAATGTCTATTTTTGGTGTTGGGTTTTATCAAATACATTTCCCCAAAAAATGCGACTTATACTCCAATTGAACTGGAATAAACTTCCTGAAGATGTTAGACTTTCCCCAACTCTGACTTCTTTTAAAAGTAGACTGAAAACTTTCAGCTAAATCTTTTAACTTTTAACGTCCGCACTGTTTTTATTTTTATTGTCTGCATTTTAATTTTGCTTTTATTTTCTTTCATTTCACTTTGTTGTCTGCGAAGCACTTTGAGTCTGCCTTGTGTATGAAAAGTGCTATACAAATAAAGTTGCCTTGCCTATATATGTTTTTTTCCTTCTTTATTATGCATTTTCGGCAGGTGCGATTTATACTTCGGAGCGACTTATACTCCGAAAATGACGGTACTTCCTGATTACATTTGTGTGGCTAATCAGAGAAGAGACTGATCTCACGTGTTTTTTACTGACCATTGTGTGGCGCGCCCACAGTGAAGAGACCAGTGTCCAAGGCGTGGATGTATGAGTTGTTGTGCATCTCTATGGCGACCATACCGTTGATATCGCCAAAATGCCGGACGGCCCACCAACCACCTGGTGAAACGAAATAATCTGCATTAAAAACAAAACTGGATACTTTCTTAATTTTCCTTTGGGGATTATTGAAGTATTTCTGATTATAATTATGAAAGTAATGCATTAATAGGGATGGAGTGCACATACCAACCACATCAGGTTTGGATTCTTCATCTTCTCCTTTTCTCTTCCTGTCTTTGTGTTTCTTCTTTTTCCTGTTAATAGTAGGACGGAAAAAGAGTGAAGACACACACATTTAAAGATAGAGTTCACAACATCTTATTGGTAATTGTATGTATGTATAGAATACCATAAAAAATACCACAAATAACAGCAGTTGAAGGTTTTTGATTGAAGGGGCTGTTTGCAACCTATATGTGGATGCCTAGAGAGCACTAACTTTCTCTTGTGTTTCAAGCATTGTTTCCCACCCTCTTACAGTGTCCAGCACGTAATGACACAGCTATTGGTGCATTCCATTTGTAGTGGGAAGTCGGAATTTCAACTGGAAGGCCTCTGGAGGTTGGATTTCCAACTTGGAAAGAGGGAGCATTCTCACCAACCTCGAGTTGGCTTCAAAGATGGCTTCTCTGCTGAATGTAAACATTTTAAGTAGAGATGTCTGATAATATCGGACTGTCGATATTATCGGCCGATAAATGCTTTAAAATGTAATATCGGTGTCGGTTTCAAAAAGTAAAATTTATGACTTTTTAAAAAGCCGCTGCACGGAGTGGTACACGGACGTAGGGAGAAGTACAGAGCTGCGTGCCGGCCCAATCTCATAACATCTACGGCTTTTTACACACACAAGTGAATGCAAGGCATACTTGGTCAACAGCCATACAGGTCACACTGAGGGTGCCCGTATAAACAACTTTAACACTGTTACAAATATGCGCCACACGGTGAACCCACAGCAAACAAGAATGACAAACATATTTCGGGAGGACATCCGCACCGTGACACAACAGAACAAATACCCAGAAACCCTTGCAGCACTAACTCTTCCGGGGCCAAAATATACACCCCCCGCTAGCCCCTACACCCCCACGCCCCCAAACCAATCTCCTCATGTTCTCTCAGGGAGAGCATGTCCCAAATTCCAAGCTGCTGTTTACAGGTATGTTAAAAAAAAATTATGCACTTTGGTGACTTCAATAATAAATATGGCAGTGCCATGTTGGTATTTTTTCCCATAACTTGAGTTGATTTATTTGGGAAAAAACCTTGATACATTGTTTAATGCATCCAGCAGGGCATCACAACAAAATTTGAAATAATAATGTGTTAATTCCACGACTGTATATATCGTATCGGTTAATATCGGAATCGGTAATTAAGACTTAGACAATATCGGAATATCGGCAAAAAAGCCATTATCGGACATCTCTAATTATAAGCTACTATAATATCCATTATCAGCACTTCTGATTAGTTTTTGTCTCACTAAATCAGCCATATACAATGTATTGTTACACTTTTATATATGGTAATGTTACAGTGAAGTGAATTATATTTTATATTTAACACTGTTACATCACAGTTTACACAGTAGTGTAAACTTAATTTTATTTCATGTGGCATATACATTCTACATCGCTAGCAATAGCGTCCGTTTCCTCTTCATCCCTAGGTTTCCAGGTTGCAAAAAGAGTGCATATTTTGCCAGAAGTTCTTTGTATTCAGACAAGGCAAGCGCAAAAATAACTTTAGTGGATGTGGCCATCCTAATTTCCGTCCTTGAAACTGGAACACTGACAATACAGTCACTCTGTGACGTCATTCTAAGGTTCCACTTCCAAAGTAAATAGAACACACAATATGCCTATGCGGAACACGTGCATTAGCTTTTTATGTCGCCAACTAATGATAGCAATTTGGAGAGATAACATAAGCTATCATTGGATGTACTGTAAATTCTATCATAACAAGACTGCAAAGTGTTGGTTGCTTCCCAGGGACTACTTTCGTGTATGTGCACACGTTCCATGTACAGCCTAAACAACAAACACATTCCTCGCAATTTTTATTAAATATAATTGGATAATTCAATATAAATGTTGGCATTTTAATAAAACATCTTGTTGAACCACCAATGGTAAAATAAAATAGCCAGTGGTGAAAAATGTAACTGTGAGCAAGTGGCAAACGATTCCCTTTAAATATACAGTATTTGTAGTTATGGTGCTTACATTTTAATTGCTTTGTCAGTATTTCTGAAATTGAAACATGCTTTAAAGGCCTACTGAAACCCACTACTACCGACCACGCAGTCTGATAGTTTATATATCAATGATGAAATATTAACATTGCAACACATGCCAAAACGGCCAGTTTAGTTTACTGAATTGCAATTTTAAATTTCACGCGGAATTATAATGCTAAAACGTTACAGTATGATGACGCATGCGCGTGACGTCACGCATTGTAGAGGACATTTTGTTCCAGCACCGTTTCCAGCTGTAAGTCATCTGTTTTCATCGCATAATTCCACAGTATTATGGACTTCTGTGTTGCTTAATCTTTTGCAATTTGTTCAATGAACGATGGAGACGTCAAAGAAGAAAGCTGTAGGTGGGAAGCGGTGTATTGCGGCCGGCTTTAGCAACACAAACACAGCCGGTGTTTCATTGTTTATATTCCCGAAAGATGACGGTGAAGCTTTACTATGGAACAGAGCGGTCAAGCAAACACGGTTGGATTGGACCACATACACAAACTACAGTTTATTATGCAGCGATCATTTCGAAAGATCGTGTTTCGAAGAGGGTCCCTTGCGAAGGGCAGAGATGGGCATCGCCACCACCCCTTGACTGGTGCTGAAGAAACACCAGTAACACAATGAGCAGATAAGGGATTTTCCAGAATTATCCTAATACATTTGTCTAATAACATCTGAATCGCTCCCACTGTAGTCTTTTATTTTTTCGAGTCCTTCACTCTCACTTTCCTCATCCACAAATCTTTCATCCTCGCTCAAATTAATGAGGAAATTGTCGCTTTCTCGGTCCGAATCGCTCTCGCTGCTGGTGGCCATGATTGTAAACAATGTTAAGATGTAAGGAGCTCCACAACCCGTGACGTCACACGCATATCGTCTGCTACTTCCGGTACAGGCAAGGCTTTTTTATCAGCACCAAAAGTTGCAAACTTTATCGTCGATGTTCTCTACTAAATCCTTTCAGCAAAAATATGGCAATATCGCAATAATGATCAAGTATGACACAAAGAATGGACCTGCTATCCCCGTTTAAATAAGAACATCTCATTTCAGTAGGCATTTACTTCCGAAATAAATCACATTTGCCTGAAAATGCACAAAGTAATGTGCTTACCGATGTTAAATTATAATGTGCTTGTTAAACATTAAACTGTACATGTCTATCTGTGTTGGCCCTGCATTGAGGTGGCGACTTGTCCAGGGTGTACGCCGCTTTCCGCCCGTTTGCAGCTGAGCACCCTCGTGACCCCGTAAGGGACAAGCGGTAGAAATTAATGGATGGTCAGTTTGGATTTAGGAGTACCCTTAATTACGCCGTAGTTCATTCAAAAGTGTATTTATAATAAATTAACAATGACCCGGTCAAGACTGCAGTTGCCCTTAAATTTATTAAATGTTAACGTTTTTGCATTAAATCTGGGAAGCACTTACTATATATATATATATATATATATATATAAATATATATATATATATATATATATGAAGAGCAGTGTTTATGTACACCGTTCGATATTTAGCATTAGCTTTAGCGCAGCTAGAAAAAAACTAGTTTACGACTCACGGATATAATTCTACCTTACTCTAATTTATTTACCTACTTAGGCGACACACTCACCCTTTATTTAAACCTTTTAGAACCAGTTTGGTTGATTTTACACTGGAATATTCCGCCATTGAGCAGCGAGAAAGACTTGGGTTCGCGTAGCGTCGTACCGGAAGCGGAAACGAGTTTAAAAAAAAAAAGTAAACACTACGGTGGCTGCAGAGGGGCAGTCATTATTCAACGTCGATATTTTTTTTAAACAAAAATGTACTTATTTTGACTAACTATAAAATAACTTTGCTTTCAAAAGGCTAACAGTACGAAATTTGTGAGTACAGTAATATTAATTGGTAGTTGACTCTCTCTAAATGTTTATGCTAATTTAAAATCATTAAATAGGAATGGGCCAAGTAAGGAATTGTGACTGGAGTTAAAGGCCTACTGAAATGAGATTTTCTTATTCAAACGGGGATAGCAGGTCCATTCTATGTGTCATACTTGATCATTTCGCGATATTGCCATATTTTTGCTGAAAGGATTTAGTAGAGAACATCCACGATAAAGTTTGCAACTTTTGGTCGCTAATAAAAAAGCCTTGCCTTTACCGGAAGTAGCAGACGATGACGTCACAATGGTGAGGGCTCCTCACGTCCACAAATTGTTTATAATGTGAGCCTCCAGCAGCAAGAGCTATTCTGACCGAGAAAACGACAATTTCCTCATTAATTTGAGCGAGGATGAAAGATTCGTGGCTGAGGATATTGATAGCGAAGGACTAGAAAAAAAAAAAAGGTAAAAAAAAATAAGGCGATTGCATTGGAAGCGATTCAGATGTTTTTAGACACATTTACTAGGATAATTCCGGGAAATCCCTTATCTTTCTATTGTGTTGCTAGTGTTTTAGTGAGTTAAATAGTACCTGGTAGTCGGAGGGGTGTGTCCACGGGTGTGTTGACGCCAGTGTCTGAGGGAAGTCACGGCAGCTGCATGGATGGCGCAATTTTCTCACCAAAATCTGCCGGTTGACAAGTGGTCGGGATCCATGTTCGCTTGACCGCTCTGATCCATAGTAAAGCTTCACCTCCGGGAATTTTAAACAAGGAATCACCGTGTGTTTGTGTGGCTAAAGGCTAAAGCTTCCCAACTCCATATTTCTACTTCGACTTCTCCATTATTAATTGAACAAATTGCAAAAGATTCAGCAACACAGATGTCCAGAATACTGTGTAATTGCGCGATGAAAAGAGACTACTTTTAGCCGCAAGTGGTGCTGCGCTAATATGTCCCCTCCAACTCGAGACGTCACGCGCACGCGTCATCATTCCACGACGTTTTCAACAAGAATCTCCGCGGGAAATTAAAAATTGTAATTTAGTAAACTAAACCGGCCGTATTGGCATGTGTTGCAATGTTAATATTTCATCATTGATGTGTAAACTACCAGACTGCATGGTCAGTAGTAGTGGATTTCAGTAGGCCTTTAATAAATCATTTGAGGACACAGTCAGGAATATATAACACACAAGTGTAATTTAGCAGAAATAAAGTAAAAAAGTGATAGGGTTAAAACTAGGAATGGGTAGCATTGACATTTCAACCGATACAGTACCGTAATTGGGAATCGATGTAATGTTTTGTGAGTTATTAAATCTTAATGATTTTTGATAGTAAAATCTATTTTTTTATTGCAACATTTAAAAATGAGGAGTTAGTATATCTTGTTTCTTGATCACATTTTTTTATTTAATTTTATTTTTTTCTTGTCTTTTTTTAAACCTTTATTTTTATGAATTTCAACATTTACAAACAGTCGAGAAACAATAATCAAAATAAGTACAAAAACAGTACAAAACAGCGCCAGCGGTTTGTAAATTCAAAGTAACTAAAATAAATGCAATATATATATATATATATATATATATATATATATATATATATATATATATATATATATATATATATATATAATACACAGTGCAAAGCCATAGGCTCACTCAATTTCAGTAAATAACTTAAATTTGGAACACAGCATCATCGTTTTAGAGGTAGAGAGTGTTTTAATGTAGATTTCTAAATCTTTTTTAAAGGCACGAAAAACTGGTCGGGGATTGAGAAACTAACATTTATGAATATATAACTGAGCTGTTT